>NC_056745.1:1547792232-1547960296 GCF_019279795.1 Protopterus annectens | reverse complement strand
TATATACATATACATATATACATTCATGTCAGTCGACTCCCCCACAGTCGGTCACCTCTTCGGGATTCCTAAAATCCACAAAAACCAAACCGACCCCCCAATGAGACACATTGTCTCATCCAAAAGAACCAAAACAGAATTCATTTCTGAACTTCTAGACTTCTATTTCAATCCAATAGTGCGAAGTTCTAAATTCTACCGCAAAGATTCCTGGATGTGCCTAAAAGAAATCCACAATATCCAAAGCCAGGGTCTCCAAGGCCCAGTACAGCTGGTAACCCTTGACGTTACAGCACTATACCCCAGCATTCTCCACCAAGAAGGGATACAACTACCTAAAAAATACCTCGTGTCGCACAGACACATGGGTACAGAACGAGCGGATACCCTCTGCACACTACTCAAACTAGTGTTAGACAACAACTATTTCGAGTTTGAGGATACCATCTACAAGCAACTCAAAGGCGTTGCCATGGGAGCCAAAATGGCACCCTCCTATGCAAACCTTGTACTTTGTGCATGGGAAGAAGAAACTCTTACCCAGTTAAAGGATTTTAACAAGGTCAGCATGTACAAAAGATACATAGATGACCTCTTCCTTCTCTGGAACGGCACGCATCAGGAACTAGACATGTTCCTGAACGAACTTATGCACAGTATACCTTTCCTTAATTTCACCATAGGAAACAGAGGTACTACTGTGAACTTCCTTGACATCGAGCTAAGCTTCGACATAAACAAGGGCACCTTTACCTCCAATATTTATAGGAAACCCACCCACAGAAACAATATGCTAGACTTCAGGAGTCTGCACCCCAACTTCATGAAGAAGAATGTAATCAAAGGACAATTCGTCAGACTCAGCAGAATAGTCAGCAATGACGAAACATTTACCGTAAAGAACCAACAGCTCAAGCAAATGTTTCTAGACAAGCATTACCCAAGAGGACTAGTCAACAAGGTAGCCCAGGAAGTGACAGAAAATAGACACTCCAGGCACCAGCCCATTCTAGTCTACGGGGATTTCAAAAAAACCAAACAAAAAGAAGAACCCACACCCAGGTTCCCTATTCCCATCTCCACAGATGGCAATAAGATTAAAACCACCCTGTTAAATAACTGGGACATCCTCAATTGCAATCCTGACCTCAACAAAACTTTAGGTGAAGCACCCATCTTCACCCACAAAAAATGTGAGTCCCTCAAGACCCTTCTTGAAAGAAGAAAAACTCTCCACAACAAGGGCACAAAACAAGGGACCTTCCCCTGTGGACATTGCACATGCTGTCAATATATCAGCACTGATAACAATGTCACAATTGGCAACCACAAACCAATCAGACCACAGGGGCATTTAGACTGTAGCTCCACACAGGTGGTATACTTAAGCAGGTGCATACACTGCCCCTGCTTCTACATAGGCATTTCTGTCTAGTATGGGAAGCAGCTGATGAAGAGCTAGCATTTTGAATTTTGGGATTTCCAAAAAAGTGTTTAGGATAGACAGGTCCAGAACAGGATGCCAGGAATAGTCTTTTCTGGGTACCAAGAAAAGTAGAGTAGAAACCTTGCCCCCATTCTTCTTCTGGGACAGGTTGAACAGCCCTGATGCTTAGAAGAGAGAGGACTTGCCTTTGAGCCTCTGCCCACTGACATGGGGGTAGGTATGGCCAAACATTTGAGGTTGGTAAGGAGCGGAAGTGAAATCTGTATCCCTGGGAAACTATTTAAAACCCATTTGTCTTGGGTAACGAGTTCCCAATTCTTTGCTTGTAGGGCGATCTTTCCCCCCTAAAGAAAGTCAGTTGAGCAGGGCTTGGAAGGTTTAAAATTAAGTCATTGTGACAGTTTACCATAGGGGGGGTATCTTACTACTCCCAGCTTTGGAAGTGGGAGCCCACCACTGCTTAGGCCTGTGAGTACCTTGGGTCTGAAGCCTGGGTGTTTTGCTGGTATTGGGTTCGGACTGAAGCCCTGGAAGAGGCAGGAAAAGACCAATTCTTAGAAGGCCAATGCCTACTAAATCTGGGAGGCTTCACCTGCAGGAAATGTAACAGTTGGCATAGATTTAGCTTTTTCCTCCATCTTTTTAGGTGGCACTTCTGCTTTGTTGCCAAACAGGCAGTCTTGGTTTAAGGAGCATCCAGTAATTTAGCTTTAACATGATCTGGCAAAGATTGCTTTTTAAGCCAAGCATGCCTAATAAGTACAGACCCAGTGACAGCAGCCCTGTCAGATGCCTCTAATGAATCAAAACCACATTGCAAATTATCTTTTCCAACTTGTTCAGAAGAATACATTAAATCCTGTAATTCTTTATTTTCAGCATAGTCAGGAATCATCATTTTCTGTTTAAGCAATCCAATAATAAGTCGCTGATACTTTAACGTATGAAACTGGCAGTTTAAGGCCCCACTGGCCAAAGTTGCAGAAGTGTATACCTTCTTACCCCATCTAGCAAGGGCCCTGGAATCTCTATCAGGGGGGGTAGGGTTTTTGGTAGTAGTAGTCTTAATGCCCTTTGATTCCTGTGAAATGGTCTCAGGATCCACAGTAGGATTTTTAAAGAGGAACTTGTAAGAGTCAGGTACCCTGTAATACCAGTTAGGTTTTCTGGGTGCAGGAGGAAGTGTGTCAGGGGCCAGCCTAGATTCCGCGAAGGCATCATCCACAATGTCCAGTACAGGAGGGATGGCTAAAGGTCTGTGTTGAGGTAGGAGTAAGAATTCCCTAAGCCTCTTTTTGGAGTCAGAATAATCCTGGCTTTCCCAGCGGAAATGCTCCCTAAGAGTATGCAAGGTTTCACCAAAAGAGAAATCCTCTGGAGGGGAAGCAGAGAGAATAGAGTCCTCTGCATCAGAATCTTCATAGGTAGATAAGGGCAACTCCTGGCCATCAGAGAAAACAAATTTCAGAATCCTGATCAGAAGAATCAGAAGGAAAATCAGTCCCATGTCTCAGAGGTAGAAGGGTGGCTTCCCCTGATTAAGGTAATACGGTCTTCAGCCATTCTTATTTGGGTTTTAGGCGTAGGGGCCTGACCATGTGGTCTGGGCATCTGTTTTCTAGGCATGGATTGAGTTTTAGGCCTTGAAGAAGATGGCGTTGGTTTAATATGCAAGTCAGTAGGCCTGAATACACCCTCAGAAGCCGGTGCCTGCACAGCGGCTCCAGACCCATCCAAGGTAGAGACATCCGCAGGTTCTACAGTTGAAGCATCATGCGGCATACCAGACTCTGAATGGGTCTCAGTAGAGGCCTGCAAATCTGAAGTAGTGGTTATCAGGGGCTGCAAAAGCACTTCACTGAGTACCGGCGAACTGACCGCAGCTTTGGACCTATGCGGTCTGTCTTTATCTTTGCATTTTTTCAGAATGTCGGCAGTCGGGTGGCTTACTGAAGCCATTTCTGGATAATTGAACAGAGTGCCAAAATATTTAGATGCGAAAATTAACTGACGAATAGTACGAGGTTTGAATAAGGCACAAAACCGACAGCGAGGTACGTCATGGTCTGGGCCTAGGCAAGGAATGCAGTACAAATGAAAATCTTTGAGTTATTTGCTTTTCACAAGAAATACAATTGTTAACCTTTACTGACCGGTTTAGAGCAAGAAAAAAGGATCCCCAGCGGGGTACCTGGATTAGTTGAAGACTTCGGATCTGAAACTCATATTTCAGGAGTCGGCCGACCGGCATTTGCAAACTGCTTCTGCTTCGGGCACCGCACGGCAAGTAAGACTGATGTAATGGCGTCAGCTGCATGCTTTATACCCCTGACTACCTGACATCATAGAAGAAGAGACAGCAACTGATGCAGGACCCAAGACTTTGATAATCAGGCCGACTGAAGGCTATCTGCAAGCAGATAACCCAAATATAATAATCACAAAAAGCAACCCGTAGGTAAAACCACAAGTACAAATGAGCGGAGACCAATCCTTAGCTCGAACAGGACCAAAAATAATACGCCTTCCACTTTATGTAGGTTAAAATCCTTTGGTTTAATTCGGACAATCCACAAAAAACGAGCTAATGTTACATAAAACACACTCCTGGTTAAGCGCTTTCATCTGAGGGACTCAGATTTCATCAGAACCAGCAACCATACATATTAACTTCCTTTTATATGAACATTGGCACCAAAAACATTTTGTCTGTGAAACTTTCTTAAAGGTGCATATCCAAAAGTACTTAAAGAATCTTATTTCCCAAGAAGGAACAATCATTACTGCTTATGCAAAACTACATTGAATTAGACTGTGCAAAAAATGCAATAAATATCACAATAATGCAATAATATATTTAAATACATAATTAAAAATTTTTTTTTGTAAATATATTACTTACAAATCCTAAAATACTTAAAATGGATATTTATTTATAAATATATATTCTTTTTAAAAATGTATGTTGTGAAAATTTTAGAATATGAAAAAATAATACTCAATTAACAACTAAACAATAAAACTTGGTCAATGAATTCGGTGTATCCTTGTACAGTAGGGAATAATAAAATGTTAAATGAGAATGAAATAAGTACCTCTTTATATCTTATGCCCTATCCAGGCTTAAAAATGGCTTAATACTAATGAAATCGTTTAGGCCAGGTGCAGTGGTGGCATCACAAAATATCTGCCACTCACTTTCTTTGTACGCTAACCATGTTTTCCAATTGCCACCGTATGATGTTGTTTCTACTTGGTCTATGATCATAAATTTAAAAGTGTGGTCATCTCCCTTCTCCATAATGTGCTTACTGAGGGCATTTTTAGTATCTTTCTTCTTAATTTTATAAAGATGTTCATATATTCTGGTCTTAAATTTTCTCTCTGTCTTGCCTATGTAATAGGCAGGACAGAGAGTACAAGTAGCCAGGTATATGACCCTCTGACTGTTGCAGTTTCCTGATATACTTTTACACCTAGTTCTCATTAAATTGTCAATAGTGACCACACTTTTATCATTGATGTTCTTACACTGCTTGCAAGAACCACATTTTTTCGTGGCCTCTTTTTTCTTTTGTGTCCCACCTGTCCCTTTTACTTCCAGAAGTTTTTTTCAAGTTGAGTGCAGTTTTGTAGACACAAATGGGGTTCTTATCAAGATTTGACATGTTAGTGTCAGGTATATTTAATAATTCCCAATGCCTTTTATAATTTCTTTACCAAGTTTGAAAAAGGACTAAATAAAATAATGCAAACTGTCCTACTTATTTGGGAATTTTTCTTTCTATTATCTAATAAAACCTGACCTAACAAGGGTTTATATTTCGTACCCCAATTTCCTTTAACATAGTTAGCCACATTTTCTACCATTTTCTTTGGGTATTTTCTATCCAAAAACATCATTGTGATGTTTTCTATTTCCTCTTCCATACTCTCCCTAGAGGAACTCATCCTCACTGCACGAATAAACTGGCCCTTAATAACATTTTTAAACACATGTTGTGGATGGCAACTACTATAATCAATGTAGTCATTAGAGAAGGTAGACTTTCTGAAAATTTTGGAAGTAAAACCATCTTTAGAGGAACTAATATAGGTGTCTAAATATGGTATACCCACTTTATCTACCTTGTATGTAAACTTTAAAAAATTCGTACTTGAATTTATATAGTCTACAAAAAACCTTATATCTTCTGGGGGCCCCTTCCAAATAATAAACAAGTCATCCAGGTACCTGGAGTAAAGGGAAATATGTTTGAAAAATTGACAAGGGAACAAAAACCTATTTTCCCATTCTAGCATGATCAGGTTTAGAAAATGGGGCACAAGATGCCCCCATAGCCACACCCCTGGTCTGCCTGAAAATTCTCCTTCATGAGAGATGTAATTATGGTCAAGTATGAGCCCCATCATGTCAATTATTAAACTGATTCTATCCCAACTTAATTCTGAATATTTTTTCAAGCTATGCTCAAAAAATTCCAACCCTGTAGAAGTAGGGATACATGAGAATAAGTCTTTCACATCTATTGTTACAAATGTGAGATTGTTAGACCAAACCTCTGGTGTAATTTTGCTCAAAAATTCCCAGGAATCTTTTATCATATGTGGAACTTTGTTGTATATATGTTTGGTCCATTGATCGATGGAAACTCCCATGTTGTAAGTCTTTGAATGTGAACCAGAAATGATAGGCCTAAAAGGAGGGGTATCTATACATTTGTGTATCTTAGGAATTCCAAAAATCCTAGCTAACCTTGGATACTCATTCCTCAAAAAATTATAAAGTTCTTCAGTTATACGATTATCTAACAGGTATTCTTCTAATATTAGATCTATTCTGTGATGTCCAATATTTATCTGATTTATGGAAATTTCTTCATAATTCTCTGAATTAAACAGAATGTCTTGAATTGCCTTATTATAATTTTCTGAATCAAAGATAACTATACCCCCCTCCCTTGTCTGGTAATGGCGTCAGCTGCATGCTTTATACCCCTGACTACCTGACATCATAGAAGAAGAGACAGCAACTGATGCAGGACCCAAGACTTTGATAATCAGGCCGACTGAAGGCTATCTGCAAGCAGATAACCCAAATGTAATAATGACTGCAACAGTGAAACACGAATAACATCCCCTGAATGCTTCCAAAATTTGAGTCGGGCAAGACATCTAAGATGGTTTCCCCTACAAGCAGAGATTTGTGAATTCTTTGTTAAAACAAAAATTCATTAGGTGGCAAGATTACTTTAACATCTATCTTTTCTAGGTTAAGTGATACGCTTTGCATGTACCGCAGAATTGGACACATTCCTAGGCTCACAGGTAATTACTAGACTAACCAGCCCAGGACTTTTTTTTTAAAGCCTAGTCATGCTTCAAGGGTGAAAAACAAACCCCGTGACTCGTGTCTGTAATGTACACCTTACCCATCATGCTAACCCCCCCCCCCCCCAGTCAAGTCGCTGGACATCACTTTTATGATGGCGCAGAACATTAAAGTGCTCATTTACCAGGCATGTATGTTAAGTGTCTTCTTTCTACTCCCTTTCTTTCTAAAGTTTGGTATTTGTTAGATATACCTAGACCTACTGCAATAGTAATCTAATAATGAACATAGCACAGTTCTGCAAAAAGGTTTGAATAAAACACGTACAGTGTACACATTCCCTTCTCTCCCTTTCTTTCCTCCTTACAGTTTCTTTTACCAGGGTGGGGGACTGCCATCTTCACCTAGTTTCCTAGCACATACTTTTGGTTACAAGGTTCTAGTCTCCCCCTTTTTCTTTTATAATGGATCACTCGAGCACTAACGATGTACAGGGGTGGTTGAAGGTTCCCCAAAACTTTGGAAGCTGGTCGGAGGTTCACTCCTTAGCATGATGCATTCCATCTAATTTAGATTACTGCAGCAGTGATCTAGAGATGAACATCCAGTGCTGCAAGGCCAGAAAGGAGTAAAATCAATATTTCTGGCCTGTCCTCCATAAGCTTCTGAATGATCCTGGAAAGCATGAAATTGGTTGAAAAGTACACAGCAGTAGACCAGTCCAATCCAAAAAGACAGTAGCAACAGCTCAAGTGTTTTTGTGCTGGGCTCTGGAGCAACATTTCTGTAGTTGTATTTTGTATGGAGAAGAGGTCTCTGGAGAGGTACACCTGAGCAGTATCCATTTATGGTGGTTTGCAAAAGTCCTGTTTAAACTTCTTACCGAATGAGTTCTTCTGAGCTTGTATCCGTCACAAACTTAGTTCTCATCCGATACAGAGCACTGCTAGTATCTGCTTCCAGTTGGGCCACCTACTGGTTACAACAGTTCCTCTGGAACCATTGGAGTTCTCTCATATGAAGCTTAGCTAGGGGAGCCATCAGAATTGTGGAAGTTATGTGGTTTAGTATGCTCAGAGTTTATTTTTCTGCCATGCTCTTGAGCACAGTTGTCATACACTGTACTTCTACCAAACAGAAGACTGTCTTATGCAAAATAGTTTCCAGAAGGGCCACCATGGGAGCCACTTCATTGTCAGATTTGACTTGTGTGAATCCTAGCGACAATAGGGTCCTCTGCATCTCCTCTAAGGTTTGGGCCTGATTCAGTTAATTCAAGGATGAATACATACTGAAACCCTTGGTTTTTGCAGTGAGCTATCACTGTGGCCATGCAAGTTATAAATAACACTGGCAAAGTAGCCGTAAATGGCAAGGATGTAAACTGGTAATGGACCTCCTCCCACACACAATCTGAAGACCTTCCTGTGACTCCTGAAGACACAGTCATCCTTGAGGTCTATGTCAACTCTGAGACTAAGGGTTTAACAGGGAAAAGTGCCTGTCAAGTTGCACTACATTTTGATATCTGAAGGAATGAGTTTAGTTTTAAGCCATTCAAAATGGATCCCAAAGGCCTACCTTTGCTTGGAACTAGGAGCAAAGTGAAGTAAAAAGTTATGCAATTACCAAAATTATATCTGTGTTGTCCATTTTCATTCTTCCTCAGCCATTGGCTTTGGAACAGAACCTTAGATCTGACTCTCATATTAATATAACCTGTGGCAAACTCTCGAGCTGCTCCCTACCCATAATGCACCAACCCCCAACATAACTCGGATGTTGTTTGCTACATGACATAAGCAAGATATATTAGAATAATGTTCCTAACAAAGGAAACCAACATCTGGTGCTCCATAAAGACTGTCTTCATAACATCTCATTCTTCCAGAAGTCCGTGAAGACAAAGGTTGGGGTTGGTGGGCAGGGAGTTAAAGAATAAAAATGGACAACAAAGATAAAACATTCTGCTGAGTACATAACTATCTGATTATGTCAATTTTCATTCATTCCTCAACCACTGGGACAGAATCCCCAGCTACCAAAGTCTGCTCTTCCCCTTGACACCAGATTAATTTGTAAGGAAAGTATGAGGATTAGCCCAAGTAGCAGCTGCACATACCTCATCCATGGAATGAATGGATAAAATACTGATGAGGTTTTCACAGATCTAGTACAGTGGGCTATTATACCTGCAAAGGATATAAATAACTGATCAGACTTCTCACCTCTTCTGTTCTGTGTAAGCAGAAACACAGCCACCTTAGGAAGGAAGGGTTGCTTCTTAATGTCACCCTATCCTTATGGAAAATCAAGTGAGGAGCGTTAGAGGATAACATTTGACGTTTTGAAATTTTTCTGCTAGAGGTAATAGTCACTAGAAATATTGTTTTCCAGGTCAGAAGCTTAACGCATTTTCCTGCTGATTCAAAGGGGGGAATGGATTAAAACCTGCAGAAGTAAGATTCAACTCCCATGGAAGAGTAGGATCTTCACAAAGTGGTCTAGGTAAGATATGCAAGGCCTTCCTAACCGGTACTATTTTTAGAGGCTAGGGAAGAATCGTCAGCCCTTATATGAAAGTTATAAATTGCTGCTAATTGAACATTAATGGTAGAAGAGCTAGCTCCTTTACTGAAAGCTTCTGCCAAAAACTCTAGGCCACTGTGTAGTGGCTGAAAAAGGACCTATACATTTTTGATGTGCCCAACAAACAAATCTCTTGTTTACTTTTGCAAATTTTCCTACTATAAGCTTTACAGGAAGAAAAAAGTATAGATGTACAGGTGACAACAGCATAGGCTGTCCAGCTATTTTCGGAAGTGGAGAAACCATACTGTTACCGCTTGAGGTTCTGAGGCCAGTAAGGTGCAATAAGGATGACTTTGCTCTTTAACCTTGCAGCTTTCTGTAGAAACTTGGGAATCAGAGTTGGTGGATAATCATAAAGACTAGAGAGCCACTTATGGAACAGAGCGTCCCTCGGTGATTCTCCCGGTAGGGGACAAGGGCAGAAAAGCTGCTGCACTTGTTTAGGGGAGAGAGAAAAAGATCACAGCAAGGGTGGCTCCACTGATGGAAAATCACTTGCATCTGTTTCATGTTGCGAGACCACTTGTAAGGTAGGAGAATGGACTGCCCAATTTGTCTACTTCCCCATTGGACTTCCCTGGAATGTGAGTTGCTATCAGAAAGTGGCTGGATGAGATCGCCCATTGCACACACAGAGTGCTTCTCGACATTAAAGGTAAGATCTAGTTCCTCCTTGTTTGTTGATGTACAAAACTACCAACATAGTCTGCTTGAATCACAACTGTCCCCAAAGGTAGAACATCGTGAAAAGCTTGCAATGCTAAAAAACACCGCTCATCTCCAGGACATTTATATGCAAACCGGCCTCTTCAAGGGATCAAATCACGTTGAACCATTTTTGCCAGGAAGAGTCTCCCCCCAATCTGGGATGCATCCATGGTCATTATGTCCTTGGGTTGAGGGAGAGTGAGCGGTCTGGCCTTGTAGAACCTGACCTTATCCATCAAAGATCTCTCTTGCATAATTGTGTGATCCTCATTTGAGCTGACATACGCTGAGGAATTGACAGAGATATTACCATCCGCTGAAGAATTCTCATATGAAATCTTGCCAGGGAGACAATTATGGCTGCTGATAGTGACCCCAATGCTTGAATCAACTGGCTGAAATTTTGATGCTGTGAACAATTTTCATGACCTGGAATCTCATTGTCTGAACTCTGGCTAGGGGACGTGAAGCTGTTGCAGATACTGTATTGAAAACTGCTCCTATGAACTCTCTCAGATGGTTGCAACTGAGATTTGTTGTAATTTACTGCAATTCCTAGAATGGAGCAAGTTTGGGAGTACCTGGTCTCACGATTATGAATAGATGCCTGGTTGGAGCGGTGATGAGCCAGTTGTCTAAATACGGCAATACTCCAAAATCCCTGTAGTCTCAAGTGAGCTCCCACCACTGCCATGTATTTGAACACCCTGGGGGCTGTGGTGAGAACAAAGGGCAAGGCTCTGAACTGGTAATGCCTCCCAGCCGGAAGCATTAAGAACCTTCTGGACAGCCTGTTCATTTTTATGAAATAGTATGCATTCTTGAAAGTCTATTAAGCACATCCAATCATCGTTGCCTAGAAAAGGTAGGATGGACTGAACCGCGACCATCAGAAACTTTGAATGTTGAAATGACTTGTTCAATTTGCAGAGATCCAGAATTGGTCGCCAGTTCCCCATTTTCTTTGGCGCTACGAAGAATCTTGAGTAAGGTCCGGATTCTCTATGGTTTGGTGGGATCTACTGGAAAACTTTTCTAGCAGCTACTGCAGCTTTCCTCCGACTGGGTGGAACATGGGAAAAGTACAGTTTTGTACCTACCATAAATGTAGATGTCCGAGAGGTATGCATCTGCAGTCCTAACATATGGGTTGTCCTGCCTCAGCCAGCCCTTCGGTCGGCCAGATTCCAAAGTCTGGGTCTGGCCTCGGCTGATGTCGCACTTCACCCGACGTCATAGCTGCTGTTAATTGGGTATAAAGGCATCAGCCGACGCCATTTTCCTCAGTGTTTCTTGCCCCAGATGTCAGGTGCCCTCTAGGAAGGCTAAATTTGGATAAATGCAAATGATTCCAAACAGTAGATAGCAAACAAAAATAAACATGTATATACATATATACAAACAAATACACCATAATAGATTCCCCCAGCTAGCTACAAGATGGGCAAATACCCTAAGAGTACCACAGAGGGGAAGGAGGGTGGGTAATCCTGACTGCAGATGCATACCTCTTGGACATCTACATTTATGGTAGGTACAAAACTGTACTATGTCCTTCAAGGATGCATCTGCAGTCCTAACATATGGGTAGAATACCATAGCCAAACTGGGGGAGGAGGCACTAAGATGATTATGGTGTAGTTAAGATCCCTTGCAAAACAGCAGTTGCAAAACCTGCTCGGGATCTGGAGTATAAAGGTAGATTATAATGCTTGGCAAATGTATGCACGGAGCTCCAAGTAGCCGCTTCTAAAATGTCTTTGGTAGCCACTCCTCGTAGGAAAGCTGTAGTAGTGGCTGTAGCCCTTGTGGAGTGAGGTCTGATGTTTTCTGGAGTTGCCTTTCCATGAAAAGAGTAACAAAATCTAATGCAATTTCCTATCCATTTTGAGATTGTCTGTTTTGAAATTGCTTTTCCTTCCATTCCTGTTGCATATGCTACCAGAAGCTGGTCAGTTTTTCTATTGTTCTTGGTTCTGTCCAGATAGTAGCGCAATTGCCTGTGCACATCCAAGGTATGTAGTAGTCTTTCCCCCCTGTTCTGTGGGTTGGGGAAGAATGTTGGTAGGTGGATTGCTTGGTTCAGTGATACCCTGGAGACCACCTTTGGCATAAAAGTAGGGTTAGTTCTCAAGGACACTCTATCCTGATGGAAGATAAGGAAGGGTTGCACTGCCATTAATGCCTGTAATTCAGAAACCCTTCTTGCTGAAGTGATTGCAAGCAGGAAAGCAGTTTTCCAAGATAAGAACTGTAATTCTGCTGTTGCTGCTGGTTCAAAGGGGAAGTGTTAACTTTTCCAGCACAAAGTTAAGGTCCCATGTAGGCAAAGGTGGCTTCCTTGGAGGCTTTACATTTTTAATTCCTCTCAGAAACTGCCTGAGTACAGGATGAGAGAAGACTGGAGGATCCATGTTGTATTCTGCTGAAATTGCTGATGCATGAATCTTAATGGAGGAGTAAGACAGGCCATTGTGGAAAAGTTCTGCTAAGTATTCCAGGATGTTAGCTATGTTTGCTAAGGATACATTTTCTCCTTTTGCTGCACTCCAAATGAGGTATCTTTTCCATTTGGCTGAATAAGTCTTCCTTGTGGAGGGTCTGCGAGCCTCCAGGATAATGTCTTTAACCCTCTGAGATAAATCTGGGTTATTTTGCTTTATGTAATATTCCAAGCAGCTAGCTGCAGTGTTTTCAAGTTTGGATGTAGGATCTTGTAGTTGTTCTGTGTTAGCAGTAAAGGAACTAGAGGTAGAGGCCATGCATGTGTCCGAGACATACTCTTCAGTAGCGGGTACCAATGCTGCCTCGGCCAGTCTGGCGCTATCAGGATGATCCTTGGGTGATCTTCTTTGATCTTCAGTAGCACTTTGTGCATCAAAGGAAGAGGTGGGAATGCATATGCTGTCAGGTTTTCCCAACTGAAGGATAGGGAGTCCACCTTCCAAGCGAGTGGGTGGTATTGTCCTTGTGCAGAATTTCCTCAATTGGTGGTTGTGTGGGGATGCGAACAGGTCTATTTCTGGTAGTCCCCATTTCTTTGTAATGGATTTGAAGATGTCTGGATGCAGCATCCATTCGTGGGCATCCGTGGTAGTTCTGCTTAAGGTGTCTGCTAGTATATGGCTTGGGCGAGGTTTGTGGAAAGGCAGTCCTCTGTTCAACTGACAGGCCTGAGCCCACCACAGGAATTCTTGTTTCAGGCATGGAATTATTGGAATCTGGGCTTCTAGACTGTGCTTGTGTTGAGACCATATATTCCTTAGGTACCATTGCAACTTCCTCATATGCAGCCTGGCATGTGGAATCAGTATTATGCAGGATGCCATGTAACCCAGGGCTTGCAGGACTTTCCTTGCTGTAAGCTGGTTCTGTGTTGTTAATGCCATGAAATAGAGTGGTAGTTGCTTTTGCTTTTCTGCTGTGAGAAATGCCATCTGATTTGAAGTGTCCAGTTCTGCACCCAAGAATGTTATCCTTTGGGATGGTACCAGCCTTGACTTTTTCATGTTGACTGTGTATCCCAGGGCTTGCAGTAGTTGTATAACCTTTTCCAAATCTTTTGTTAATTTGGACTTGTTGTCCGCTTGTATTAGGCAGTCGTCCAGGTATGGATAAATCTGAATTCCCTGAAGCCTGCAATGAGCAATTACTGATGCCAGGCATTTCGTGAATACTCTGGGCGCAGTAGATAAGCCAAAGGGCAATGCTGAGAATTGATAATGCTCTGATCCTGCAAGAAATCTGAGGTATCTTCTGCAAACTGGTCGTATAGGGACGTGCAGGTATGCCTCCTTGAGATCTAGAGTCACCAGCCAAGACTCCTTGCCCAGCATGGGAAGAAGTTGCTGTAGGGTCAGCATTTTGAATTTTGGAACAATGAGATATGTATTCAAAGCGGACAGGTCGAGAATAGGCCTCCATTGGTTTTCTTTCCTTGGTACCAGGAAAAGTCTGGAGTAAAATCCTTGTCCTTGTTCTATAGGCGGTACCTTTTCTATAGCTCTCATCTGTAGTAAGTGGTTGATTTGTCCTAGAGCGTTTGTTTTTTGGTTGGGTGGTAGGTTTGGCATTCCTCTCTTTTTTGGTAGAGTGTGGAAGTGAAACCTGTAGCCTTTGTCTATTGTCTGTAAAATCCATTTGTCTCCTGTAATGTAATGCCAGTTTACGGAAAATAAGGCTAGCTTTCCGCCTAAGGGTGCTTCCAGTTGTTCCCTGGTAGGCGGTATCAGAGTCAAGTCATTGTGTCTGTCCTGTGGAAGTGGTAGTAGCTGGATCTGTGGCAGTACTTCTCTGGTTGTTAGGCTGCCACTGACATTCCCTGTAGGCACCTCTGGATTGACCTCTGCCTCTTGGGCGCCTATTTCTGCCTCTCTGAGCTCTGGAGGTCTCTGGAAAGGACCAATTCTTCGAAGGCCAATTTCTACTAAACCTCGGAGGCTGGACCTGTAAGAAATCCTTGACTGTTTGGACAGATTTTGCTTTTTCTTCCACCTTCTTTAGCACTTGCTGTTCAGGGGAGCCAAACAAACTTTGTTTCTCCATGGGAGCATCTAGGAGCTTTGACTTTACATGGTCTGGTAAGGATTGCTCTTTTAACCATGCATGCCTTCTGATCACTGTTCCAGTCATAGCTGATCTAAAGGAAGCCTCCAGTGCATCATAGCCGCAATTTTAAGGAATGATTACTGACCTGCTGAGTGTTATGTACCAAATCCTGAAGGGACTTACAGTCTATAGGTTCAGGAGAGGACAGTTTTTTATTTAGCTGGTCTAACAAAAATTCCTGATACTGAATCATGTGGAATTGACAGTTTAAGGCCCTAGCCAAAAGAGTAGCAGAAGTATAAACTTTTTTACCCCATCTCTCTAATGCTCTAGATTCTCTTTCAGAGGGGAGGGGTTTTTTGGCAGAGGTAGCTGCTACAGCTTTGGGGCCCTGTGAAATGGTTTCAGGATCAGCAATAGGAGCCTTATACAAGTGAAAGTGCGTGTCCGGGACCCTGTCATCTCTGTCGGGCTTAGCAGGGGCCGGGGGAAGAGAGTCAGGGGCAGTACAGGCATCATTAAATGCATCATCCACAACTGTTAGTACTGGAGGAATGGCTAAAGGCCTATGCTGTGGTAAATGTAAAAAGGTCCTTAGCCTTTTCCTTGAATCTGAAAAATCCTGTCCCTGCCATTGAAATTGCTCTCTCATAGCATGTAAGTTTCCCCAAAAGAAAATTCCTCAGGAGGGGAGGCAGAAGGAATGGAGTCTTCTGCATCAGAATCCTCATAAGGAGAATAAGGGCCTTCTGGAGGATTTGAATTTTCTGAATCATCCGAGGAATAGTCTGTAGAAACTGGATCCGGGGGCTCTGCTCTAGGCCTCTTCTCTGGAGGGGGTTGAGAGGCCCTGTCTGGGTGAGGTTGGGATCCCCTGATCAAAGAAATGAGATCCTCAGCCAGGCTGAGCATTTGTGAACTAGAGGTAGGCCTGTGCGAGGGGGTTTTAGCAGGCAAGGCCTTAGAAGATTTAGCTGCTTTAGCCCTAGAAAAAGCCTTGATAGACAAAGATGGAGGGGGCCTAGCAGCTCCACGTGCAGGAGTAGATATGTCTAAAGGAATAGTATCTGATAAATCCTGGGTGCCTGCTACAGCAGGAGAAATTTCAGTAGCAGATTCGGCCATGCTGTGTGAGGCCTCGGCTGTCGGACGCATTCTTTCGGCCAAAGGAAGAACCGAGGACTCTGTTTCAGCCGAAACCGAGACACTTGCGGTTGGCTTAACCATGTTTTCGGCCGAAACCGCGGACCACGAGTGTCGGTCCTTTCCCTTACGCTTTTTGGCTAATTGTGAAGTCGGAGTCTCCGACGGCATTTTGTAAGCAAAAGCGGGACCAAAAAACTCCTCTGCAAACTCCGACCGACGTCTAAGTGTCCGTCGGTTGAAGGAAGCACAGGCTAGACAAGCTGATACGTCGTGGTCTGGGCCTAAACAAGGCAGGCAGTAAGAGTGGAAATCCTTATGAGGTATTTGTTTCCCACAAGTTAAACAATTTACTTTTTCTGACATCGGCTGAGGCAAGAAAGAGTCCCCAACGGGGTACTTAGCTTTTTAGAAGTCTTCGGTAGTAGAAATCTCTGGATCTGACCGACCGGCACTTGCGAACAGCTTCTGCTTCGGGCACCGCGCGGCAAGAAAGACCGAGGAAAATGGCGTTGGCTGATGCCTTTATACCCAATTAACAGCAGCTATGACGTCGGGTGAAGTGCGACATCAGCCGAGGCCAGACCCAGACTTTGGAATCTGGCCGACCGAAGGGCTGCCTGAGGCAGGACAACCCATATGTTAGGACTGCAGATGCATCCTTGAAGGACATCTTTTGAGAGGATGGGGTGGAAGGGAACGAATTACATAACCTCTGGAAATAATCCTCTGCACCCATGTATCTTCTATATTCAGCCAGACTCGCTGGTGCAGGGATAAACAACCCCCGATTGTCTCCAGAGGGGGACAATTGGACCTCCTTTCAAGAGTGCTGGTAGGGCCCTGTCAGAGAACGTCTCTCTAGACCCATGGTTTTGCAGGCCACCTCTGCCAAGTGGGTGGCTTCTTCCATTAGCGCCCCCCCCCCTCTGCCTCTGAGGGAGCCATCTCCACATGGATCTTGGAAAGGACCCAGAAAGTTTTTGAATCACATTTTCCATCCCCTTTGTTGGTTCCTAAGAAGGTCCTTTGAGGAGTCAAAAAACATACTCCTACAAGAAAGCGTCTTACCATCTTTTTCACACCTGGACAGTGTCTCCCTCACTTTGGGGCCAAATAAGGAAGATCCGTCCAAAGGGAGCAGTGACGAAAGAAGACTTGAAGGGCTCTGCAAAATCACACAAGCACATCCAGGCAGTGCATCCTTATTGAGATGACTGAACCCACCAATTCTGAGGTACCCTCAGCTGCATGAGGGATAAGCCTCAAGGACGAAATTGAAATGGGCTGAAGGGATGCCAACTGGGAGGCTACCGAAGCTAAAGTCTTGCCAGTAGAGGTCCCTGAAAGAGTATTTGACAGTTTTAGCAAATCTCTTTGCAACTTAGTGAAATGTGCCAAATAGTTCAGTGACCTAAGAGCAAAAGTCGCTGAAGTGTACGTGCAAAGCCCCAGACACAATGTTTGAGGGATGAACAGTGGAACTTTGTTTCGCAAGTTCCTTCCTCATGGCCTTTGCCACAACCATAACATCGGATACTCCCTTGCTCCAGAATTTCCTTCCAGTCAGTGGTGCCATAATTCGGTCTGGTCTCTTATGGGTAGGTTGAACCACATCAGATGCCTTCCATGCCTGCTGAGAGATCAAATTAATGAGCTCATTAGTAGGTGCAATTACCCCCAGGAGGTAGATGAGCCAGATCTAAATGCCTCCAGAACACAGATTACTTCAGAGAAGGATTTTGGGAGAACCAACCACCTCGTTTGAGGATATCTAGAATGTCTCTCCAAATGAGACAATTTCAGGTAGTGATCTAGGCCTGAGGGGCAGAGATCTTCCTTGTAGGGATCTGTCTCTTCTGTGATAGATTCCTGTAGGGAATGTAAGTGACTCCTTTTGCACACACTCTTCCAGGGTACTTACTCAGTGGAATGCTCTGGGGAAGTTTTGGAAGAAATGGTAATACCCTGCTGGGTAGCCTGCAGAGGTTGGACTGACTTGTCCCTGTGAAGTCGAATGTCAAGTCTCAAGGAGCAGAAATGCCAAAGATGTTGAAGGAAGATCTAAGGGGAAAGACCTGTCCAGCTAAAGCAGAGAACTCTCTCCACTACCTCAAAGGCAAACCGCTCTGGGGAGAAGGAAGCTGATGGAGCTGAGAAACCCATGCTTCCTCTTCAGCGGCTTTGTCTGCCCTGAAGGCAAGCCATCAGAGGCAGGGGGGGATGTCCAAAGCTGAGGCTCTGAGGGGCAGAGATAGCTCCAAAAACTTCAGTCTCTACTCCAACACTTTGGATCCAAGCAGGATGCTATGGTTCTGAGAGCCACATGGTAACTAACTCGTTGGAGCCTGGGTGCTCAAAAAACCCTCTGATCCAAGGACACGATTCTCCTCTGATCCAATTCAGAGAGACTCCGCAAACTCAGATCCAAGGACTCTGAAGCAAAGTGTCAAATCAGAGAAGCAGACACTGGAGGGGTAGAGCTGGCCAAGACTTGTCGACCTGAAGGGGTAGGGAAACAGGGGAGCCCCCACCTGTTATCTGTACCGAGTGAAACGTCATCATTCTATCCATATCAGCTTTGGTAAAACTCCTGGAAGGACAAGATGAAGCAACGGACAGCGACTTGGAACAGCTTCTCTCTAGGAAGGGAAAAGGGACCCTGGGCAGCACTGTGTCTAAGGAAGGACAGTATCGGGTCTGAGGGAATGATTTGATCTGACATTCTGATGAGGACATTTTAGGGGATCCTACTGAAATCTTCAAGCTGGAAGGCTTCAGATCTGACCTAAATTTCTTTATGGTGGCCCTGATGAGGATGAGTCAAAGATCCAGACTTGTTTGGGGACTTTTTGAAGCCTGCTTAGAGGGGATCTTACTGGGATGAACCCCAAATATGGCTTCCGAAAAAGTAGTAGGCAGTAGTCCCCATCAACTTAATACACCAACAGTTTAACAGGAAAGATGTTACAGATAGAGAAATGTTATATACTTCAATTTTAAAATTTTAAGAAATGAAAAAAAAAATCCAACAATGTTATTCGAAAAATACACTAAGTGTAGAAAGGGGGGAGGGAGAAAGTAGTTCAAATAAACTTTCCCCCTCTGTAGTGATCTCCAAGTTGGTACATTTGAATACTTACCATGGATGTACTAGGACTGCCTCCTGCAAACCCCCCCAACTTTTGACATGCTTGAGATAGACCATTTGGGTTTGATCATCATTTGTATTTTAAATGTTCTGACATTTGGGCTTAAAGCCTTAAATACATTAAAAGGTTGGTGCAGTCAACTGCTCACTGTTAGCAAGAGAGTCCTTAAGAACCCCCCCCCCCACCTTCCTCTATCCTCTTGCTAAGACCTTTTATCTGGGTTTCTTTACTTTGGCTCCAAATTATCTGGGTTTCTTTACTTTGGCTCCAAAGTCCTGCCTCCAATAAAAAGGTGCCTGCTCAGATGGACAATTCTGGCTGTACACAAGTGGGGAGACTCTGCCTAATGAATCATTCCTCAAGCTTTGCTATCACATTCTCAGAAAGGGAAGAGTCTTCAGCCACAAGTGTCTTAATAAGCAACCCTCAGCTACAGTCCTGGGTGCTGCACCCACAGCATCATACCAACCGTTCAAGGCACACAACACCAAACCACTGGTATTTTTTAACCTGGTTCACAAAGGTCATCTTGATTCTGTCCTGTACCCCACACACAAGATTTCACAAGCTGTTTGAGGATGTGATCCTGATATTTTATGATATGGGTCTGGCCTCTAGTGTTCCAAAGGTCAATGTAGCTTCTACCCATCTTTAGCAATCTATATGCCCCATTGTAAGGGAAGTGCTGCACTCTGGTACCAGTCTTGCTAGGCAAGCTGATGCCAGTGACATAGGAGTCTGGGTCTGCAAAACAGTTAAAGAAATTTGAGGGAGAACTGGACCCTATAAAACAGGTAAAGCCTCTTGCATTAGAGGGTTGGGGTGTCACCTTCATGGACTACAGGAACAGATACCAGTTTAGGAGGACCTTATCCCAGACATTTTAAAGCCATCTCCTGGGAAACAGGGGCCTTATGCTTGTACCCGAAACAGCCTTGCATGAATCTCCAAATGGCAGGTCTTCTGGGGATGAGCCAGATGCCATGTCTAACTGAGACAAGAAAATTGAGAGTCTTGATCTACAGTCCAGTTTACCTCCTCTCCTTACCAGTGGAGTCAGAATCTCTCTCACAAGAGACCTAAATCTGCTGGGAGGTCACACACTCAACTAAAGGCTTTCCTTGCTTCAGTTTAGCTCAGTCCTAAAAGGCAGGGAGAGGGAGTAGGAGGGCCCACCCAGTGACATTTCAGATTAGGTGGCTGCAGCTCTGAAGGGGGCCTCTGATTTAAATGTTTACATCATAAGGAGCCTGATGGGTGTACATATGGCTAGTATTAGGTTTTAGTATGGTAGACGTCCTCCTAATGGTAGTCCATTGCAGGAGACTCGAGCTCTTACATTCCCACTCATGTGCTTGGGCCAAAGATATGGAAGCCTCCAAATGTACATTAATGGTCTTTGCCATATCAGACACCAGGATTAAAGTCGGTAGGATTGCCTATCTTGAGGCTGGCATCCACAGATGCAGGGTACCTTCTAGAGGTGTCAGACATGGAGGGATACCTTTACTTCTCCCTAAAATTCTCTGCTTTTCTGAGGGGACATCTGCTATACTAGGTTGTGGGGCAAATGAAATAAGGAAACTACGGCAAAGCTTTGCTTGGGTGAGGAAGGATGAACTTCCTTCTTATTCTTTAAAGTGCTGACAACACAAAGCAAAGTATCAACATATCAACCTAGGTTGTTCATATTCATCATAAAAAACTTTATAAAATTAATCTGCCTCCTACAAGGTTATTTACTGTGTTTGACTACAGCACCTCAACATGTGTGGACTGACATGTAGACATCTACACAATTATTCAACAGAAGAACACAAAAAAAGTATAATCTTATGAAAATGACAACTTAACATCCCCAAGGGGTGCTTACCTGCTTATGCTTCAACCAGAGGCCTAGACTGACGGACTAAAAGACACCAACAATAACAGTACATTCGCTGGTTCATAGGTTTACTAGGCATAAGTTCCAGGAGACCACTGAGGAGCCAAACCCAATTCCCAATTGTGCCAGAGCATTTACAAATTTCTCAACTTCTCAGTCACACAGTAGGCAAAGGGAAGCTGAGGACTTTCAACCCTGGACTACAGGAAGTGGCATATTAAGAGTTCATAGCTTCAATCCTCTGTGCAAATTGTCAGCCACAGAGCAGGAACGTTGACATGAGTAGATGCCACTTGCACTTGATATGTCAGTACACCATAGGTGAAACTGACATCAGCCCAGCCAGGGAGGAAGGGAGATCAGTGCTGAAAATCTGTATGAGCAAGGTCTTCTGTGTGCAGCAGACTTTTCTAAGTGATGACTGCAGCAGTGATATACATGAAAAAACATCTGAATGGTTCTTCCTCAGCTGCAGTACGGAAAAGCAGACCTCACACATTGCAATATGCACAGAATTCCTAGATTTTCTTTGGAGATAATGTAACATTGTGGGATGCAAAGGTATTGGTAAGAAAGCTACTTTGCTTTTTATTACTGTGGGAAGTTGCTTATTGAAATGTTCGTCTTTCGGCTTTTCCAGGTTAGGGGTCGCCACAGCGGAACTCCAGTCCGCTAATAATTGGCAGTAGATTTTCACGAACACCGAGGTGCCAGCTCAATGTCCAACCTTCAACGAAGGCACGCCCATTTATGCATGTCTTTCGAACACCACCCAACCGGGGGGAGGACATGCAGACTCCACACAGAAGGCACTCCCCACACTCCAGCAGAGAATCAAAGGGAGAACCTCTTGCTGTGAGTCAACAACGCTACTGCTGCACCACCGGCTTGCTGACATACCAATGCATAAACTGCTTTAGAAAGCTGATAGTGATCCATTTAGCAGCACATTTTAGCATTATACTCCTCTAAAACAATCCAAAAGCAGATCGTTAATTGAAAATCTTTTCCCTGCATAATTCAATGGATATTTTTCAGTCTTGTACAAAGAACATACTTAAGCAATACAGAACCATACCTCTCCTTCTGATTTTACTCCAACCACTCTTCCCTGTTCCATAACAATTTCTTCAATTGGTTTGTTTAACATGTAGGTACCTCCATAAATGGCACTTAACCTGCAATGAACAAAAGTAGTCTGGCTCATAAAATGAACGGCTGATCAAAGTAAATATTTAAAAAGTGACACATTCCTTGCTTAACACAATTATGCCTTTATATAGAACTACGGGGAAAGTGCAAAGTTTTACAATCAGGTATAAATTATAAGTTAAATACTCACTGTAACTAGGCACTTGTGCTGTCCACTTTCATTCTTCAGCACACAGGTTCAGATCTGATCCTCTGATTTGACCTGGCTGCATACTCCTAACTTCAGATCCAACTCTCAAGCTCCCCCCTCTACCCATAATTCCGGAGGTAAAAGGGATGAGCTAAGCTAGAGAGTCTGTTGCCATAAAGGCCCCTATAGCTAGACAAAGACAGGAATAGCCAATAAAAAAGAAGGGCTCAAACCAAAGTTCCAAAAACACAGTCCAAGAGATTTTTCCAGAAGATTTAAGGATGGTGGATGGATGGATGGGAGGGAAAGAATTAAAACGGACAGCACAGATGGCCTAGTTATGGCGAGTACAACATAACTTTTAAACCTGATGACATCCTTTTCATTCTTCAACACATGGGACAGAGTCCACAGCTGCAGCAACCTTGGGTAGCACTCACAGAAGGATATTCCAGAGTAACGCCGAACCACAGGAGGCTCTACTTCTAGATAAGATCCAAATTTGTAACGAGCAACA
This sequence comes from Protopterus annectens, assembly GCF_019279795.1. Lineage (NCBI taxonomy): Eukaryota > Metazoa > Chordata > Ceratodontiformes > Protopteridae > Protopterus > Protopterus annectens. Next base: position 1,547,937,630 of record NC_056745.1, on the reverse strand, counting down.
AAGGTATGAGCACTGGACTATGTGGCTGCTGCACAAATATCAATAGAAGTTCTTGACCAAAAAGCAAAAGCAGCAGCCATGGATCTGGTTAATGAGCTTTGGGTGGTTTTAGTAGGGAATGCCAGATCCAAGAAATACAATCAGTAATCCATTTGATTAAGTGACCTTAGAAACTGGGAAACCCAGCCTTTTTGGTGAAAAGGAAACAGCTAAATCAGATTTTTTCTGATTTGTTTCGCCTTGTGACGATAAAAGCACAACTGGGTGCACATCAAAGAGATGAAGCATGTATTCTACTTAATTTGAAAAATTTGGGAAGATGACTAGTAAAAAATCAAGTTATGCACTCCATGTTGGTAGTCCATCTCACCCTTCATTTTTACATATGGGTTCGGAACCGATCCTCTGCTCCAACTCGGCCGATTTACAAGCTCAAAGACTTCTGGTTGGCTCGTGGCTAAGCAGGTATCCCATAGTGCACCAGTACAAACCAAAGAGCTTGTTTGCTGCTCACTAGAAGAAAAAACCATAACAGACAAACCAATACTAAAGCCTCTCCAACCAAAGATAACCAAATTATCATAATCTCCACATCTTCCAGGATGGGGGCAGAAGGGCAGGTTGGTAAAAATGAAGGGTGAGATGGACTACCAACATGGAACATTATGGTGAGTACATAACTTCTTTATGTTGTGTAGTCCAATCTCATCTTCATTTTTACATATGGGACAGCAACCCTAGCTTCTTACTCTTGGGTGGCTCACTGGAAAATACTCCAAAGCACCGTGGAGCCAAAGGATGCTCTACCCCTGGAAGCTAAATCCAATTGGTAATGTGTAATAAAAGTGTGAGGGGTAGCCCACGTAGCTGCTGCACAAATATTATCAAGTGGGACCCTGGCTTGAATGGCTGGAGAGGTACACAGCGACCTGGTAGAATGAGCCTTGATCCTGCAGGATAAAGGTCTGCCCTCAGAACTGTAGATAAAGGCTATGCAACTGGAAATCCAGTTAGATAGTGTCACTTTAGAAAATGGTAAGCCCAATCTGGAGTCAGAAAAGGAAATGAACAGTTGATCTGATTTCCTAAATTCCTTGGTCCGCTGTAAATAAAAACGTAGTTGTCTATGAACATCCAGCTGATGAAAACGTTATTCAGCTGCATTACAGTGATTAGGGAAGAAAACTGGGAGTTCTATGGACTGATTTAAGGTAGCAGGGGAACAAACTTTGGGGACAAAAGAGAGATTAGTACGCAGTGACACCCTGTCTTTGTGAAAGATCAAATAAGGTGGCTTAACAAACCAGGCTTGTAGCTCCGATACCAGTCTAGCTGACATAATAGCTACCAAAAACGATCTTCCAAGACAAAAATTTCAATGAAGATGAGTGGGAAGGTTCAAACGGGGAAGAAGTCAGTTTGGACAACACAAAACTTAAATCCCAAGAAGCCACAGGTTCTTGCAGCGGTGGTCTCACTAGAGTGGCTCCTTTCAAAAAGGTCTTGCACAGCTTATGAGACATTAAATTGGTATCCGGAAACCCTAAGTGAAAATGAGAAATTGCCACCAATTGGACTCTGATAGTGGCAGTGACAGATTCTTGCTGGAAAAGCTCGGAGAGAAATTCCAAAATCGCAGGGATAGAAGCAGTGTAGGGATCTACATTAATTTTCTGTGCCTAAATCTTTTCCATTTACTGCCACACAGCCTCCTAGTCGAAGGTTTATGGGAGGACATAAGAATATGTGATACTGAGGATGATGCATCATGAAGCCTGACTAGGGATGGAAATGGAGCAGCCACACTGTCAATTTGAGGGTGCGGATTGAGGGATGCAACAAACCTGACATGTGAGTCATCAGATCTGGAGCTGGGTCCAGGATCCAAGGATAGTCCAGGAGAAGAGGCTTGAGGAATAGGAACCAGACCTGACGAGGCCAGCAAGGAGCAATGAGGATCAACTTGCTTCCCAGCCGACTGGCTTTCTGAATTACTTTGGAAATGGAGGAAAGGCATACAGAAGTCCCATGGGCAAATCGTGAGCCAGAGCGTCTCCGGGTGTCTTCCCCGAAAAGGGAAGGAGGGAAAAATAGCTGCTGCATTTGGCATTGACTGGACTGGCAAAAAAGTCACAGCAAGGCTGTCCCCATTTTCGGAAAATCTGTTCTGCTGTTTCCTGTTTCAGAGACCACTCGTGAGGCAGTAGAATCGCCCTGCTGAGCTTGTCGGCCATCATGTTGGTCATCCCTGGAATGTGTGTTGCAACCAGAAAGTGCTGGGAAGAAATCGCCCATTCCCAAGCTCGCATGGCCCCTCGACAGTGTGGGTAAGATCTGGTACCACCCTGTTTGTTGATATACCAAACTACCGACATGCTGTCTGATTGTATCGCAATAGTTCCTACAGGAAGAAGGTCTTGAAGTGCTTGCAATGCCAGAAGCACCACCCTCATCTCCAGAACATTGATATGTAGGTGAGCCTCGTGTTCTTGCCATGTGCCTTGGACAGTCCTGCGGAAATAATGCCCCCCCACCCGTTCTGGGAGGCATCCATGGTCACAGTAGCAATGGGTTGGGCAGGAACAAAGGGGACGCCTGTGATCAACTGGCTGGGAGCTATTCACCAAAGAAGGCCCTTCTTGCATGATTCGGTCAGCAGGATAGGATGACTGAGGGAGATATTGGAAGGACCATTGGGAAGACAGAAAACACTGGAGAATTTGTATGGGCAACCTGGCTAATGGTACTAATAGAACGGTGGAAGCCATAGCCCCGAGGAGCTGAAGAACCCACTTTGCTTCGACCTTCCGCAACAGGAGAAAGCGTTGAATTTGAGAGATTAAGTTTTGTGCCCTTTCGGCGGGGAGATGAACTGTCATGTTCACTGTGTCTACCTCTGCGCCTATAAAAATCACAGATTGGGAAAAATCTGCATTATATTGCCCTCTCAATTTATGGAGATCCTTAATGGAGCAGAAAATTGAATAGTGGCGTCCCTCTTTTGGAGGGGTAGATGCCTGGTGGGGGGCGGTCAGGAGGCAGCTGTCCAAATACGGAAACATCTGGAATCCCTGACGTCTCAGGTGAGCTGCCACTACTGCCATGCATTTGGTGACCACCCTGGGGGCTGTGGTGAGACCAAAGGGCAGAGCACGAAACTGATAGTGACTGGCTCCCAAACAGAAGCGTAGATGGCTCCTGGACGCCTTGTCCATTTTTATGTGGTAGTAGGCATCTTGGAGATCTAGAGAGCACATCCAGTAGTCTTTCCCTAACAACGGGAGTATCGACTACAGTGCTACCACCCGAAACTTGTTCTTCACGGATTCGTTTAATCTGCTGAGGTCCAATATTGGCCTCCAACCTCCGGTTCGTTTTGGTACTAAAAGAACCTGGAGTAAGTCCCGGATCCTATCTGGTCTGCTGGGATGGACTGGATGAATCGTTTTAAGAGCAACATGTTGATCTCCACAGTTGCTTGATTCCCTGTGATTGGGTGGTACATCTGGGATCTTCTTGGGAACAAACGGTGGACAGGAAAAGGGTATGATATAGCCTCTGGTAACAACTCTTTGTATCCAGAGGCCTGGCTAAAATATCACTCAAGACAAGTGGGTACAAAGAAATGCGACCCCCAACTGGCCCCAGAGAAATGCAGTCGGGCCCCCACATCAGGAGTGCTGATAAGGCCGTCCCCGAAAGGAATCACGGCCTTGCTGGTATTGTGGACGACCCCTGCATCTAGGGCGACGTCTCTCATTTCCTCCTCCTCCTCTGCCTCTGAAGGAGGGTTCACCTTGTGTGTCCGGAAAGATGCTCTGGGACTTTCTGAACCACATTCTGCTGCCCCCTTTGACCTTTGGGGTATGGTCAAGAGGGAAACTTACTCCCACGGCAGAAAGCGTCTTTCCTTCTTGCTCACACTGAGTGAGCATATCCTTCACCTTAGAACTAAACAATGAGAAACCATCAAATGGGGCATTGGTGAAAGTAGACTTGAACAGTTCCACAAAATTACACAAATGCATCCAGGACCGACTCCTCAGGGCAACTCCTGAACCCGCTGCTCTACTCGCTCAATCAGCGGCATAGGAGATGAGCTACATGGAGGAGTTAACTACAGAATTTAAGGTGGACAACTGAGCAGAAATCTCGTCCGGGACACCCTCAGTACACACACCTTGTATAGAATCTCCTAACTCCTTGAGTAGATCCCTCTGCAATCTCGTGGAGTGAGAGTTCAATGATCGAAGGGTAAATGCCGCTGAACTAAAGATACGCTTCCCAAATCTGTCCATCTGTCAAGAATCCTTGTTTGGCGGTTGAACAGAGGAAGTCTCCGCCAGCTCCTTCTTTATGGCCACTGCCACCACCATGGCATCTACAGGAACGCCCTTAGACAAAAACTCTCTACCAGGAGGGGCAGACAGAAACTTATTAGGTCTCCTGGGGAATGGCTCCGCAGCATCAGGAGTATCCCACACCTTTCGACTAAGTAGATCCATCAGTTCGTCAAAAGGTGGAGAAACCAGAGAGGCAGAAGGTTGAGACCCGAAAGCCTTCAGGTACACAGACTCATCAGAAGAATTGATAGTGGGCCAGTCGCACCTCTGCTTAAGGATCTCCAAGATTTCCACAAAGGAGACATCAGAGGACAACTTGGGGGAACCCTTCTGACTCCTCGAGGTCAGTGTCCGATTTCAAAGACTCATCCTGGGAGTCAACATGCTTCCTCTTACATAACCTCTTCCGGGGAGGCTCCTCGAAAGGACATTCAGAGGAGGCCTCAGAAGAGTGGGGGCCACCAGCCGATGGTTCCTGAGGCTGAGGGTCTCTGCTGTCTCTGGAGAGAGTAGGGGCTGAGACCGAAGTGGGTGCTCTCAACTGGTACCACTGGTAGGAGCTGGAGAATGAGACAGCATGCTCATCATCTCAAACGCCAACCTCTCCGGCTCGGAAGACCTCCTCTGCTCCGAAGAGACAAAGGTTGACATGGTGGATGCAGGGTCCGAGCTCACCCCGGCCGACGCACCAAGAAGCAGGCTCGGAACCAAAGATAATCAATTCCAACCCTCACTGTCGGCGCTGACAGGAGAGCTTTGGTCCCTGGACACGACTGACGGCACCGAGCGTGTCGGAGCCAAACCCGGCTCCAAAGCAGCGACAAAGGGAGCTGGAACCGATAGTTCCTCTGGTGGCACCAAGCACTCCGGCTCCGAAGGGCCAACATGGCTCGGAGAAGGAATAGCAGCCGAGGGCAAAGCTGGATTGGGTGGCTCCGGATCCGACTGGGTTGGAGCCAACAATTTTGGTAAAGCAGACTACTTCAAGAGTCTCAACACTACCCTCTCCACTCCACATCTTCTTCCAAAAGGCTCCTGGGAAGACATAGTAGGGGATCTTGACCTAGGGGTCACTGGAGACTTCAGTAACATGGAAACCGGTAGGGAATTGACAGACCAGTTCAGAGTAGCAGATTCAACTGCGGATTCAATCTGTTTAGAGGTCTGCTCCGAAACACTTGGAACCGACTCTTCGGCTCCAAAGGCTGTGGAGTCGAGGAGGCAGATTTTGCCTGTTTAGGAGGCGGCTCCGAGACACCAGCTGGTGCCGGAGAAGGCCTTTTTGAAGATTTAGATTTGCCAGACTTGGAGGAAGCCGAAGAACTGGATAGAGCTTCCTCAAAGGATGGTTTTAGTAGACCCTTGAGTAGAAGCTTGTTCTTTCTCTCCTGTAACACCCTAGGAGAGAAAGTATGGCAGAACAAGCACAATTCCTGCAAGTGGATGGCCCCCTAAACAGTAGAGACAGCTACTATGGCCATCCGTTAAAGACATCTTTTGGGAGCATTTCATGTACTACTTAAAACCTGAAGGTTTGAGCTCCTTACTTTCCTTAGACATTACTACATACACACACACACACACCACACACACACACACCACACACACACACACCACACACCACACACACCACACACCACACACAACACACACACACACAACACACACACACACAACACACACACACACACAACACACACACACACTACACACACACACTACACTACACACACACACTACACTACACACACACACTACACACACACACACTACACACACACACACACACACACACACTACACACACACACTACACACACACACTACACACACACACTACACACACACACACACACACACTACACACACACTACACACACACACACACACACACACACACACACACACACACACACACACTACACACACACACACACACACACACACACACACACACACACACACACACACACACACACACACACACACACACACACACACACACACACACACACACACACACACACACACACACACATACACACACACACACACACACACTACACACACACACACACACACACTACACACACTACACACACTACACACACTACACACACTACACACACACCACCCAGGAAAGGAAGGGGAGAGGACTAGGTCCTCTAACTAAAACGGGCCTAGACCTACAAAAGGAAATACCATGAGGACTAGGTCATCTAGCTTAAACTGGCCTAGCCCAGTGGAAAGAAAGCTAGGTCTTCTAATTTAAACAGACCAGAAAAGAGAAAAACTCACGCACAGAAGCTGAATGACTATTTAGTAAAAATGTAATAACTATTGTAGTAGGGAAGAAAATTCCAACCCTAAGTAATTAACAAGCAGATCCCCGCCAAAAATACAATCACTGTCAAAAGGAGACCAAATAAAGGTCAGAAATAACAGGAGCCCCTGTTAACTACCAGCGGAAAACAACCAAAAACTAACTACCTGAAAGAAAAAAACAAGGCGCAATGGCGCCTACAAGGAACTCTAAACTGGCACACAGGATACCTGATTAACAAGTTTAAACTAAGATTGCACCAAAAGGGCAAACAACTGCCTAGAATAATAGCAACCCTAACACAATATAAACTCTAATACTATATACGTAAATAGAAAGAATTTGAAACTTAGCCAGAGCCAAGAGAAGCACAAAAGAACTTGACACGGCAAACTAGATCTGGGGTTTGTACTGGTGCACTATGGGATACCTGCTTAGCCACGAGCCAACCAGAATTCTTCAAGCTTGTAAATCGGCAGAGTCGGAGCCAAGGATCGGCTCCGAACCCATATGTAAAAATGAAGGTGAGATTGGACTACACAACATTGAATTGATTGGTCAATAACAGATTCAGAGGCAACTTAGGTAAAAAAAAAAAAAAAAAAAAAAAAAAAAAAAAAAGCTTCTTGTCCATAAGGTAACTATCTTTATGGAAACTAATGTAAGGGGTCTTTGAAGGGAGAGAGTATGGAGTTCAGATGTCCTATTTGCAAAAGTAATGACCACTAAGACTACTTTTTATTTTCCTCATGGAAAACAAAGTAATCCGTTTTCGCTGAAGGTTCAAAAGGTTTCTGAGTTGCTTTGTAACACAATGGTCAGATCCTGGGGTGGGGGGGGGGGGTGGGGGGTGAAGGATCCCTTATTGGTGGCCTAAGAAAAATGCCTTTTAGAAATACTTTGCATAATTTGGAAGAAGGCAAGGAATAAGTGGTCTCCTATATGACAATTACAGATGGCTACTAATTATAACTTAATCGTAGAAAAACTAGCTCCTTTAAAAAGAACTGCCAAAAAATTCAAGTACTGTATAAACTGGAGCAGAAAAAGGATCACCCTCATTTTTCAAGGTCAAAGGGAGAATCTTTTCTACTTGCTCTTATAAACTTTCTTTGCAGTCTCTTTATGAAGATGAAATAATTGTACATATTGGGAAATAAAGTCTGGGCTGTCATTTCTGGAAGTGGAGAAATAGTGTGGTTAGTCTGAGGGCCTGGATACTGGAATCTGATTCCTGATGGATACGAGAGAAGATCCAGAGATGGCTCCAGTATCCATGGAGGATAACTAAGATGGGACCACAGAAAGGGGAACCATACCTGTTGAGGCAAAAGGTGGTATTGAAGATGACTGAACTCTAGTCCATTTGCTTTCTGTAGAAATATGGAAATCAAGGGAAAAGGGGGATAAGCATAAAGACCATAGGGCCAGACTTGGACTACAGCATCTCTTGGTGACTCTCCCCCTGAGGGGGGGGGGGGGGCAAAGTACCTGCTGCACTTGTGGGGGGATGCAAACAGTTCGCAGTAAGGATGGCTCCAGCGATGGAAAATCCTTTCCATCACAGACTGAGATCACTCGTTAGGTATCAGAATGGATCAGCTTAATTTGTCTGCCAACTGCACTGCAAGGCAGTCTGAGGAGATCGCCCATTCCCACACACAAAGGATGTTGAAGAACAGACCACTGAACAGCTAGAGTGTCCACTGAAGGACACACAAATAAGAGTGTTAAAGGAAACTGCACAATGTCTGTGGATCCTAGTGCCTGAAGAACTGATCTGGCTGGGAAAATGGATGGGAGATAAGCAGATGGACCGGATTCCTGAGGGTAGATGCAAGATGAATTGGTAGTGATGCTATCTGTGGTGTTGTATTCAGATGTGTACCAATGAGCATCAGGCTCTGGACTAGTGTCAAGTTTGATATGGCATAATTTGTTATCCCCAGTAACTGACAAATCTGGAGCAAATACCCGCTGGACTGTTGGAGGGGGAGGTAAGGAGCCAGGCATCCAGATATGGAAACACTCAATCCTTTGAGTCTCAGATGAGCAGCTACCACTGCCATGCATTTGGAAGACTCCCTGGGAGTTGTGGCGAGTCCAAAAAGCAGGGCTCTGAATTGGTAATAACTGACCCCTAGCCAAAATTTCTTCTGTATTGTGCGTCTATTTAATGTGATAGTACGCATCCTGAAGATCTATGGAGCACATCCAATCATCCTTCTGAAGAAATGGCAGAATGGACTGAATTGACACTATTCGGAATTAAGATTATGTTACATACTGGTTCAAATTACTTGAGATCCAAAATTGGTCTGAAGTTCCCAGTCTTTCTGGATACTAACAAGAAATGCAAGTTATGAATCCTATTTGGGCTGGTGGGACCTTGGATGATTCTTCTCTTAACAGTTTTTGAATTTTTTGTGCAGCCACTTTGCTCTGACTGGGTGAAAAGTTAAAGTTTCTTCCTTTTGTGAAAAGGAAATTGGAAAAATGGAATGGAATAACCTCTGGAAATTATTTTTAGCACCCAGGAATCTTACGTTTGCCCAGGCGTCTGGGTGCAAGGATAATTGTTCCCAACTACCTCCAGAATTGGACAGTCAGGCAGTACATAAGGAGCACTGGAAGGGTCTGTCAGGCAAAGAATACCAGAAATGCTGGTTTTGCGGGCCTCTGCAGCGACGTCCCTCAGTGAACTTCCTCCTCTGCCTCTGGAGCAGTTGTCCCCATGCAGATCTTAGAAAGGTCCCAGAGATTTTCAGAACAATATTTTCTTACTACTTCACACCTTCTTGGAAAAAGTTCATTGAGAAGTAGAAAACTTAACTCCCATGGTAGACAAGAGTCTTTCCTTCCTGTTCGCTGCAAGTAAGTCTCTCTTACTGATGGCCCCAATAAGGATGCGCCAAAGCGTGCACTGATGAAGGATGTCTTAAAAAAGCTCCGCAGAGCCGCATCCAAACATGTCTCCTTGGAACAATGCTTGAACAAGCCACTTAGGAGGCGCCTTCAGCTGTGAGAAATGTATTGAAGAATTCAAAATACACAACAGCGTGGCCAGTTGAGAGGACGTTCTTTTGAAATCCTCTGCAGACGAACTCAGAGTATTTGAAAGCTCCTTTGTCAAACATCTCTGAAGCCTCGTGAAGTGTGCCAGGTAAGGCTCAAGAAGTTTGCACTAACTTCCAATGGGTGGAGCCTAAGCCTTTTGACAATCAAATTATGTCTGCATATTTCAAACAAATGTTCATATTTATGGAACCATAGGAGTTATAAAAGAAGTATAAATGGCACACTCTTCAGCACAAATTGTTTTTATAGTGGTAGTACTCTTTAGAGTCTAGGTACTGAATCAAATTTTATAAGTGGTAGTAAACATAGTAACCATTACATTTGCAATATTTTGTAAACAACTTGCAATATTTCAGCAACCACTCGTTACACACAGTCACAGCAGCATTTTATTCATCTAGCTGAGAGCTTTCATATCAGGCTAAGGTGTTCGTGGTTACTTGGTTGTCGAGATATTTAAAGTATGAAAATTATATCTATATAAATCATAAAAGCAGCAGCAAATATCTATTTACCTGCACTAGACAGAGGTCAACTATTAATGCAGTTGAGCTTGTTATTGTGTAACCTTTAAGATGAAATTTTTAAAACCTTGTACATAACATTGTTTTGGAATTACTGAAGTAAATATTAACAAGCAATATTTGACGCCTAGAGTTAACTGTAGATGCACCTGGAGGAGTCACTCAAGATGTACTGAGTTAAGACGCTTCAGGCTGAAGGTCACCAAGTCAAAGACACTCTTCCCAAATATGTCCAGTGCACTAGACTCGCTGTTTTGCAGATGGACAGATAATCGCTGTTCTGCTAGCTCACAAAGCTGGGCCTGAACCAAAAGCTTCCAAAAATAAAGATTCGCCTGGAGAGGGATTTTCAGAAGACCAACCACTTCTTTGTCCAAGAATCTGTAATAGGTCTCCAAAGGAGATATCATCTGTTGATGAGGGACCCTTCATCAGAACGGATCTCCTCCATGAAAGACTCCAGCGGGAAATCTATGTGCCTCCTCTTGCACGCTCTCTTCGGATAGGCCAGGTATCAGAACAGAGGGGGGGATTCTTCTACAGGAACTACTTGGAAACTAGATGGAACTGGCTGTCCCTGTGGAGTAGGTCTAATTAACTCAGAGGGCAAAAACAATGAGAAAATAAGGGGCTGGATCTGAAGAATGAGACAGCTGTTCTAGAGACAGAAAAAGCCCTTTCCACGAGCTTGAAAGAAGTCTGAGCTACAGAAGCTGCTACCAGCTGCACTGAAGCTAAAGCTCTCAGCACAGGCAGATCACAATAGCTCTTGGATCTGTGCCTCGAGGATGGAACCAGATCCAAACTGTTTAGAGCAGAAGCTGAAGGGCAGGGATAGATCAGACATCGGAGTTGATCCCAGCCCCACGGATCCTATGCCAACACTTTGGCTCCAAGACCTTTTCCGATCCAAAGGTATCAGAGCTGCACTAGTCAGAGATACCACTAGGGTTGAAGAAATCTTTGGATCCTACTCCAGACCCCTCAGGCCTTTCAGATCCTGAGACTCAACGGTTGGGACAGGTCGGAGAGAAGGGAGAATAATGCGAGATGTTGTCGGAAGGCTCACATATCCAACAGTGGACGAAACCGGTAAGACCCCCCCCCCCCCCCCCAATCTGGATCCGAGCTCTGAGAAATTTTCAAATCATCCTGTCCACATCCACTTCTGATAAACTTCTGGAGGACGTAGTGGATTCTGGTCGTTTGTTTCTCAGGGGTAAGAATAGAGGGTGAAGGTTAGGAGAAATTGGTTTAATCACATATGCAGTGTGCGACTTCTTTGAGAGGTACCAGGCTTTGGATCCAAGGATCTGGGATCAGAGGAAGGCACCATTAGACCAGTCAATATTATTCTGGATCAGAAGATTGTGTCGTTGGGTCAGACAATGTAGAATCAGTGTGTTTTCGACTTTTGACAGGTGGTTCCGATGAAGTCCTAGGGACTTCAATAGGGAGCATTTTCTGTGTTCCAGTGGAGCAGACTTAGTAACTTTAGCAGGGATTTGAGCCCCAGAAAAGGAAGTCAAAACAGCAGGTAGAAGGCTTTTTGGAATCAACTTGTTGCATTGGTCAGCCAGAGCCCTTGGGTTAAAGGCAGAACACACAGTGCAGTTAACATCTAAGTGGCCAGCTCAGAGGCAATAAATGCACTCCTTGTGGGCATCCAAAATTGAAAACTTTAGGCCCAACAAGTGCATTTGAAACTGGTTGGTTTATCTGACATGGCTGTTGGTACCAAGCAGTAAAATACAAAAGCACAGTAAAACAGTACAGAATTAAAACACCAGGAGAAAAGGAATTTTTTATGGTAATTCTTCCCTTTTCTTTCCAACAATGGCAATTTAAAAAAAAAAATACCCGATCAAAGGGTAAAAAATATCAACTATGGTACAAAAGAAACACCATCTGAGATGGCAGAAAACCTAATGCCTGTGAAAACTAAGCAGGAGGACAAAGACTAAAGAGTAATTAGAAGAAACTTTTACAGCAAAAAACAAAAAACTGACAAACTACTAAATATTGCTTGAGACAGGAACCTGCATCTGAGCCTGATGGCAGCAAATGAGATCTGGGGTAATGGGGATGGACTAAGGCATTATGGGTAAAGGGAGGAGCTCAAGAGTTGGACCTTAACTCCGGAGTAAGCAGCACAGTCAGATCAGAGGATTCGATCAGAACCCATGTGTTGAGGAAAAATAAAAAAGGAAAACATATTCTGTACTTCGTTGTTACAAAACAAATTTACTTTAAACTTCAAAAAGTAACTACAAGTCTGAAAGTTCTTACATTTCTACTTCTTCATAAATTAATATACATATCCAATTTAAAACATTTTACAGAAATACATGGGAGAAGGGAAAAAATGCCTAATCTCAAATTATTTTTCCAGAAACTATAGACAGCTTTTTGCCAGTTTTAGCCACTTCAAAAGAAAATAAATATTCTTTCAGTGGTACGTTCAAAAGTAAAATTTTCAGCACCCACACCCATGCATCCACATCCATGACATACTGAGCGGTATCCCTAGTAGACTGCTCTGAGGTTGTGCTCCACAGTTTGTTTTTTTTTTTTTTTTTTTTACAGAGGTATACAACTGAATACCCCCCCCCCCAGCTTTAAGGGGTGGAGTGATGCAGCTCTGACCAAGATAGAGGCTACACAGGTTCATAGGTTGGTACTAGGCTATCAGCCCTAGGGTCTATACAAGCCTAGCCATAACAATTCCCTGGCTATTTCTTCCCTGGACCCCTGTCTAGCAGGGTGACTGATGTGGATCCCTGGAGTGAATTTCCTGTCTCCCATCCGATCAAGGTTCCTTTTGAAGAGGGCCAAAGAGGTGCTCTGCTGGACATGTACGGGGCAGTCTATTCCAGAGTCTGGGGAGTCTATGGGTCAGGAACCTATCCCTCCAGCATGTTTTGTTTATTGTGATGACCAGGTTTAGATCCCTGGAGCATGTGGCTCTGAGGGACTGGGATTTCTTTAAGTGCAGCATGTCCAACAGCTCTGTTTGACATCGCCTTGTATGTTAAACAGAGATTGCCTCATGTTAGACAATATAGCTGGAGTTTTTTTTTAAGGCGGTCAGCATAGGGCATCTGCTTTAGGCCTGTGATTCTTTTAGTGAGGTATTTCTGCGGCCTTTCCAGATATTGCAGATGTCTTGAGAGGTACATACCAAATAGGGCGCTGTATTCTATAATGGGTCTATTGAGGGATGAGTACAGTGGAACAATGACCTCCTTTTTTCTGGATGAAAAGCTCTTAGTGATTAGGTGTGCCACATAGGATTTCCTGACTGTTGTGGCAATGTTGTTATTGAAGGTGAGACCACTGTCCACATGTGTCCACAAGTCTCTTATCACACTTTCGGTGTTTAGTGTACCGCCACCTATGTGGTAATTCACGGGTACATGTTTTTTCCTAAAGGGGATAACTATACATTTCTTGGCATTGAGCTTGAGCCCATGGCTCTGGCACCAAGCATCTGTTTCTTTAAGGCCCGTTTGTAGAGCATCAACATCATTTGGGGATTCAATAATGGCTCCCAGTTTGCAGTCATCTGTGAACTTTGCTAGCCAGAGTCCCTTACTGTTTGCCTATACTTCAGAGACGTAGATGCCAAACAAGAGAGGTCCCAGGACTGAACCTTGAGGTACTCCACTTGTGTGGAGCTGGATTTGGAGTCGGCTACTTTTACAGTGTGGGTTCTGTCAGTAAGCCAGTTGGCAACCCATCGAGTGATGTAGGGATTAATGCACAGCTTAGTAAGTTTATCTATGATTCCAGAGTGGGGAATGGTGTCAAAGGCCTTGGTGAGGTCCAGATATGCTGTGTGGACTGCCTTACCCTCGTCCACGGCTCTGGAGACTGATTCGAAGAAGTCAATCAGGTTCAGGAGACAAGCTCGGCCCATCACAAACCCAAACTGGATGGGGTCCAGTGTTTTAAGGTTGCCGATGTCTTTGTTTACAAGTTCCATGATAATACGTTCCATGGCCTTGCAGATCAGGCTCGTCAGACTGATGGGGCAGTAGTTCCCAGGATCCAAGGTGGATCCCCCCTTCTGGAGTGGGATAACTGTAGCTGTGCGCCACTCAGTGGGCATGAAGCCTGAGGTGAGGGTATGAGTAAACATGACAGTTGGGTGAGGTGCCAGTTCATTTTGTAGTTCATGTAGTACACAGCCCGGGATGTCATCTGGTGCCATGGATGCTGTATTCTTCGTTTTGGAGAGTGCGTTTTATACCTGTGTGGCAGTTACCGGAATTTGTCAATCTTCCGGTACTGAGATGGGGGTGAAGTTGGCACTGAATTGATCTGCCAAGATATTGGCAATATCCTTGGGATCAGTATATTTAATGCCATTCTGTTGTAGCTCAGAGCAGATCTGAGCAATGCCATTTAGACTCTTGACATAGTTATAGAATGCCTTGTGGTTGTCTTTGGAATCTTTGGCAATTTTATTTTCGTAACTAGCTTTGGAGAATTTTATGAGGGATCTCAGCTTCTTATCGAGGCTGGTAAGGGAGTTTTTTGCATCCTGGGATTTTCCTCTTTTCTGCAACAGTTTCTTCCTTTTGTTGTAAAGTTTTTTATGGCAGGGGACCACCAGATTGGCTTCCTTTTTTGGAGGAGAGCATCTTGGTTCTATTTGGGATGGCACGATTCATGCATGAGTGGATGTGCTCGTACTGTGCCTTAGTGTAGGACTCTGCAGTCGAACTTTCAGTTCCTGTCTGTATGGGTGTCATGAAGTTTGTAACTTCTGACTTGAGTAGCATAAAGTTTTTTATGGAGGTTTCCTTACTGGGGGGTGGGGGTGGGATGTGGATGTTAATGCTGATTAGCTTATGGTCTGATCTGACCAACAAGGGAGTGACCATAGGTGTGGAGTATCCATTTCCCATGTTGGTAATGACCAGGTCTAGAACACTGGAGCCCCTGGTGGGACTATGGATTAGTTGATCCAGGGCATTGGAATTTATGAATTCCAAGAACAGTTGGGCAAAGGTGTTGGTACACGAGTACCATTCAACTAACTGTTTTAGAAGAACCAGCCAGGGCACCACAGAAATTACGACAACCTTGCTTCCTCATTCCCTACAGTTGGAGTGGGAGGAAGTGCATCTAGCGGAGGAATACACAAGGGCTGCATAGAACCAGGAAGTTGGAAAGGTAGGCCACTACCCCTTTACAAATGTGCACTGTCCACCTTACTCCTCAAGCAATATCAGGACAAGATGGGACTAGTGAGGGCTTAAGCAAGAAGCCTTAGGAAGGATCTAGTAGCATATACTCCCAAAATACAAATGCATCTGTGGACAGCCACAAGGAACTGATTGTTGGCATGTAAAAAAAAAAAAAAAAATCCAATCTGCTAAACTAGCATAAGCAAACTGGAATTTAAAATGCAGAGTAAAAAGCTTTGTTTTGGCATGTATTCAACTCGACTTCCTTACGGTTTAATTTTATCCAAAGTGCAGTCCCACTCAAAAGTGGCCCAAAGTAGGGTAATTGAGAAAATGGCATCCACCTCAGAAGTTGGGTACTAAAACTCACCCCCCTCCAAAAAAAAAAAAAAAAAGGGATACTGAGGTAGTTCTACCAAATAGGTCAGATTTCCATATTGTAATTTTCATTAAAAAACGGAAGCCAAGCAAGAGCCAAGAAATACTAAAAACAATCAGCTCTACAAAAGCATTGGTATTAGAGTGCAAATCCAAGCTATTACATTTATTGTGTGTGTGTGGCTACTGAGACGTCCACCATAGGCAAATGTCTAAATCATACGAGGTTGTCAACCACTTTCCTAGTGAACTATCATCTGAAAGCATCAAGAGGAGGCTAACAGGCCCTGTTAGCAGAAAAACTCAACCATATCAGAACCAGTTTGACTTCTGGCTTTCATATACCTTTTTGTGTATCCATCCATCCCTGAAAGATGGAATTAGAGCTTCTGGTATATGCCAGGACAGTAAACTGCTTACCTGTATTCTATAAGAGGAGGAGGAGAAAGATTAGCCTCAAAAACACCTTCAAAATCGGATACTACATACAGAAAAACTGACTTTCTAATGGACATGTTACATAGGAAACCAATAAGAATTCCTTTTTCAATCAATATAGGGCTAAAGCTTTGAATGTCATCAGGTTTAAATTCATAATGTATAATTAAGCTTGCGATATCAGAGAACCTGCTAAGTCATGCTGATACCACATTTGTATTTTTGTTTACAAGATACTTAAGAGTTTTTAAATTAACACAGCATTTCATTCAATTTAATATTTAAAAAGTACAGTTTTGTACCTACCATAAATGTAGATGTCCGAACTGGATAGCATCTGCAGTCATAACAACTGGGTTGTCCTGTCGTCAGGCAGCCCTTCGGTCGGCCGGATTCCAAAGTCCGGGTCCGGCTTCGGCTGATGTCGCACTTCACCCGACGTCATCTCTGCTGGTCTTCGGGTATAAAGGCATCAGCTGACGCCATTTTTCTCAGTGTTTCTTGCCCCAGATGCCAGTTGCCCTCTTGGAAGGCTAAATTTTGGGTAAATGCCAATGTTTCCAAAAAGATAGAAGGCAAACACAAAAAATAAGCATGTATGTACATATATACAAACAAATACACCATAAGAGACTCCCCCCCGCCAGCTAGCTATTAGGAGGGTAAATACCCTAGGAGTACCACAGAGGGGAAGGAGGGAGGGTAATCCTGACTGCAGATGCTATCCAGTTCGGACATCTACATTTATGGTAGGTACAAAACTGTACTATGTCCTTCATGGATGCATCTGCAGTCATAACAACTGGGTAGAATACCATAGCCAACTAGGGGAGGAGGAAGAATAGATTATGGTGTGGTTAGGATCCCTTGCAGTACAGCAGTGGCAAACCCTGCTCGGGATCTGGAATACAGAGGTAAATTATAATGCTTGGCAAATGTATGCACGGAGGTCCAAGTAGCCGCCTCAATAATGTCCTTGGTTGCCACTCCTCGTCAGAAGGCTGTGGTAGTGGCTGTTGCCCTTGTAGAATGAGGCCTTATGTTCTGTGGAATTGGTTTTCCATGAAAGGAGTAACAGAATCGTATGCAATTTCCTATCCATTTGGAGACTGTCTGTTTGGAAATCGCTTTTCCTTCCCTTCCTGTTGCATAGGCTACAAACAGCTGGTCAGTTTTTCTGTTACTTTTTGTTCTGTCCAGGTAGAAGCGTAGCTGTCTATGTACATCCAAGGTATGCAGCATTCTTTCCCCTCTGTTTTGTGGGTTTGGGAAGAAGGTAGGTAGGTGGATTGCCTGGTTTAAAGACACTCTGGATACCACCTTAGGCATAAACGTAGGATTAGTCCTCATGGACACTATCTTGGTGGAAGATTAGGAAGGGTTGTACTGCCATTAGGGCCTGAAGTTCAGAAACTCTTCTTGCTGAGGTTATTGCCAGTAGGAAAGCAGTTTTCCACGATAGATGCTGCAGGTCTGCTGTTGCTGCTGGTTCAAAAGGTGCGAGTCAATTTTTCCAGCACAAAGTTCAAATCCCAAGCTGGCAATGGTGGTTTCCTAGGAGGTTTTACATTCTTGATCCCTCTGAGGAACTGCCTGAGTAAAGGATGTGAAAAGACAGGTGGATCAAGGCTGTATTCTGCTGAAATAGCTGATGCATGTATCTTGATGGAGGAATAGGACAGGCCTGTATGTAGAAGCTCTGCCAAATACTCCAGAATGTTAGCAATGTCTATATTCGACACATCTTTTCCTCTTTCAGCACTCCAAATGACAAACCTTTTCCATTTTCCTGCATAGTTCCTTCTTGTTGAAGGTCTGCGGGCTTCAAGGATAATGTCTTTAACCCTTTGGGAAAGCTCTGGATTAGTTGCTGCTATGTGATGTTCCATGCAGTCAGTTGCAACGTTTTTAGGTTTGGATGCATGATGCTGTAGTTGTTCTGAGTTAACATCAAAGGCATCAGGGGTATTGACCACATTTTGTCCCGAGACATGCTCCTCAGCAATGGGTACCAGTGTTGTCTTGGCCAGTTTGGAGCTATCAGGGTTATCCTTGGACGTTCCTCCTTGATTTTTAGTAATACCTTGTGTATCAAGGGAAGAGGTGGGAATGCATATGCTGTCAGACCTTTTCAGCTGAAGGAGAGCGAGTCCACTTTCCATGCAAGTGGGTGGAATGTCCTTGTGCAGAATTTTTTGAGCTGGTGATTGAGAGGGAAGCGAATAGATCTATCTGTGGCATTCCCCATTTCTTTGAGATGGCCTTGAAGATGTCCGGTGTAGCATCCATTCGTGAGCATCCGAGGTGGTTCTGCTTAACATGTCTGCTAGAGTATTCTCCTTTCCTGGTACGAATATTGCCTGTAACTGGATGTTGTAGCTGAGCCAGGTTGCAAAGGTCCAAAGTCATTCTGCATAGGGGTATGAATGAGTGCCTCCCTGTTTGTTGATGTACCACATGACTGTGGTGTTGTCTGTCCTTATCATCAAATGTCCTGCTTTGAGGAATGGTCTGAATTTTGGATTGCCAGTTTTACTGCCAGCATTTCTTTTAGGTTGATGTGCAGATGGAGCTGGTCCTGTGTCCACAATCCTTGTAATGCATTTGTCCAGCATGTGAGCCCCCATCCTAGGTCTGAGGCGCCTGTTGTGATGGTTTGGCTTGCTTGATAGTTGTGAAAGGGTAGGCCTGGATTTGACTGGCATGCTTGAGCCCACCATAGGAACTCCTGTTTTAGGCATGGGATTAGAGGAATGTCTGCTTCTAGGCTGTGCCTGTGTTGGGACCATAAATTCTTTAGGTACCACTGTAGTTTTCTCATATGTAGTCTGGCATGTGGAACCAAGATTATGCAGGATGCCATGAAGCCCAAGGCCTGTAGAACTTTTCTTGCTGTTAGCTTGTTCCGTTTTGTTAGTGCCAAGAAGTAAAGAGGGAGTTCTTTTTGTTTTTCTGCAGTTAGGAATGCCATTTGTTTTACTGTGTCCAATTCAGCCCAAGAATGTCCTTGTTTGGGATGGTATCAGCCTTGACTTTTGTAAATTGACTGTGTATCCCAGTGCTTGTAGCAAGTAAATGACCCTTTGTAAATCTGTTGTCAGCTTGCTTTTGTTGTCCCCCTGTAGCAGGCAGTCGTCCAGGTATGGATAAATTTGGATTCCCTGTAGTCTGCAGTGGGCGATTACTGATGCCAGGCATTTTGTGAATACTCTGGGTGCAGTAGATAAGCCAAAGGGCAATGCTGAGAATTGATAGTGCTCTGATCCTGCAAGAAATCTGAGGTATCTTCTGCAAATTGGTCGTATGGGGACGTGCAGGTATGCCTCCTTGAGATCTAGAGTTACCAGCCAGCACTCCTTGCCCAGCATGGGAAGAAGTTGCTGGAGGGTCAGCATTTTGAATTTTGGGACAATGATGTATGTATTTAAGATGGACAGGTCGAGAATAGGTCTCCAACTTTTTTCCTTTCTTGGAACTAGGAATAGTCTGGAGTAGAATCCTTTGCCTTGTTCTGTTATTGGCACTCTTTCCACAGCTCTCATCTTTGTTAGTTGCATTATCTGCTGTAGAGCTTCTGTTTTTTGATTTGGAGGCAGGTTTGGCATTCCTCTTTGACTGGTAAAGTGTGGAAGTGGAACCGTATCCTTGGTCTATGGTTTGCAGAATCCACTTGTCTTTTGTGATATAGTGCCAGTTCTTCGAAAATAAGGTTAATTTTCCGCCTAATGGTGCTGCTATTTGTTCCCTGGTAGGCGGAGTTAGAATCAAGTCACTGTGCTGTTGTAGTGGCAGTGGCTGTGTCTGTGCCTCTGTTATTACCTTGCCACTGTCGTCCTCTGTAGGCACCCCCTCTGGATTGATTTCTGCCTCTGGGATGTCTATTCCTGCCCCTTTGGGATCTTGTGGAGTCAGGAAAGGACCAATTTTTGGCAGGCCAGTTCCTGCTAAACCTTGGGGGTTGAACCTGCAAGAAATCTTTAACAGTTTGCACAGATTTTGCCTTTTCTTCCATTTTCTTCATTACCTGCTGGGCAGGTGTACCAAACGAACTGGCCTTATCCATAGGTGCATCTAATAACTTAGCTTTAACATGATCCGGTAAGACCTGTTCCTTCAGCCATGCATGTCTTCTTATCACTGTGCCAGTCATGGCTGATCTAAATGAAGCCTCCAGTGCATCATAGCCACATTTTAAGGAATGGTTACTAACCTGTTGTATGTTATTTACCATTTCTAATATATATTTCTTATCTATAGAGTCATCAGAGGATAGCTTTAGTTAACTGATCAAGCATAAACTCTTGGTATTGTATCATGTGAAACTGACAATTTAAAGCTCTAGCTGAGAGAGTAGCGGAGGTGTAAACCTTTTTGCCCCATCTGTCTAAAGACCTGGCTTCCCTTTGAGAAGGGATAGGGTTTTTTGCTGTGGTCGAGGCTACTGCCTTAGGCCCCTGGGATATAGTTTCGGGGTCTGCAAGTGGGGCCTTGTATAAGTGGTGATGAGTGTCTGGAACCCTGTAAAATCTGTCTGGTTTGGCAGGGGCTGGAGGTAAGGAATCTGGTGCAGTGCAGACATCATTAAATGCATCGTCCACAACAGAGAGGACAGGAGGTATAGCTAAAGGCCTGTGTTGTGGAAGGTGCAGAAAAGTCCTAAGTCTTTTTCTGGAATCTGAGAAATCCTGTTCCAGACATTGGAATTGTTCTCGCATGGCATGTAAGGTTTCCCCAAAGGAGAATTCTTCTGGTGGAGAAGCAGCTGGAATGGATTCTTCAGCATCTGAGTCTTCATAATTGGAGAAATGAGCCTCTGGCTGGTCTGTAATATCTGAGTCCTCCGCGGAATCATCAGAGGACACAGGCTCGGGGGGCTCTGCTCTAGGTCTCTTTTCTGGGGGCTGAGAGGCCCTGTCTGGGTGAGATTGAGATCCCCTAATTAAGGATATTAAATCTTCTGCCAGAGTAAGCATTTGTGAACTGGAAGTGGGCCTAGTTGAGGGGGGTTTAACAGGCACTGATTTAGTAGATTTGGCTGCTTTAGCTCTGGTAAAGGCCTTAATAGACATGGCTGCAGGAGGCCTAGCAGCACCACGTGCTGGGGTAGAGACATCCAAAGGGATGGTGTCTGATAAGTCACTAGTAACCACTGTAGGTAAGATTTTTGAGGCCGATTCAAGTAAGGTAGCAGGAGCCTCAGTAGTAGTCATTGATTCAGCTGTGCTTTGATCAGTTTTCTCGGTTTCGGCCGAAACAGAGACACTCGCGGTTTGCTTAACCATGGTTTCGGCCGAAACCGCGGACAGCGAGTGTCGGTCTTTTTCTTTGCGTTTAACAATCTGGGTAGTCGGAGGATCCGACGGCATAATGTACGCAAAATCTGAGCCGAAAAACTGTTCAGCAAACTCCGACCGACGCCTAAGCGTTCGTCGGTTGAATGAGGCACAGGCTGAACAGGCTGCTACGTCGTGGTCTGGGCCTAAACAAGGCAAACAGTAAGAGTGGAAATCTTTATGAGGTATTTGTTTCCCACAAGTTAAACAGTTATTGACTTTTTCTGACATCGGCTGAGGCAAGAAAGAGTCCCCAACGGGGTACTTAGCTTTTAGAAGTCTTCGAAGTAGTATTCGGAAGTAGTAATCTCTGGATCTGACCGACCGGCACTTGCGAACAGCTTCTGCTTCGGGCGCCACGCGGCAAGAAAGACTGAGGAAAATGGCGTCGGCTGATGCCTTTATACCCGAAGACCAGCAGAGATGACGTCGGGTGAAGTGCGACATCAGCCGAAGCCGGACCCGGACTTTGGAATCCGGCCGACCGAAGGGCTGCCTGACGACAGGACAACCCAGTTGTTATGACTGCAGATGCATCCATGAAGGACATCTAAAAAGTTATGTGCTTACCATAATGACATACGTGTTGTCCGTTTCTGTCTGGATCAACCTGTGGTTCTTGGATCAGACACCCTCTCTGACTTTGACCTTGCCAGGCTTTGCTTCCCTTACTCCCAATCCCCCACTCCTCACCCAACTCCTTAGATCAAGTTTGCCCCCTGAAAACTCTCTCGAACTGGCAAAAAAACTTCCATAACTAAGGAGAATGCAGGACACCATGGCTAAGGAATGTTCTAGCCATCTCAAATAGGGAAGTTCACCATAAGTCAAGGCAGGAGTGGAGGGTGATTGAACCAGACAAGGACAAGACAACGTGGATCTATCATTAAAAGTACATAACTTTCATATGCAATGTCTTCTCTGTCTGCCTTCAATCTGTGGGACACAGTCCCCAGCCACAAAAAAAAAAAAAAAAAAAATCCACAGGAGGAGCTAAGGAAGAATAATCCACAACACTGTGGAGCCAAAGGAAGACCTAAATCTAGACTGAATATCCAGCTCATAATGAGACACGGATGTGTGGTGACCCAACTAAGTTGCAGCTACCCAGTCATCATCTACTGATACTCTAGGAAAGCTGAAGTAGCCACAGCCCTGGCAGAATGACCCCAGGTTTACAAGGAAGGGTCCCAACTCAGAGTACAGTCTGACAGCCACTTGGATAAAGTTGCATTAGACACAGGTGAGCCCAGCCTGCATTTAGAAAAGGAAACAAGTAACTGACTGGATTTTCTAAAAACCTTGGTACAGTACAAAAAATCTGAACTGCCTATACATGTCCAAACAATGCAGAAGGTATTTAGCCTTTGTTAGGTAGATGAAGAAAAGTTGTGTAAAAATCTTACCATAACCATAGCTGTCCTCCTATTTTGCAGTATTCAACATATGGGTTTACTCCTCTTACTTCATAAATGTCCAGCCAGTATGTAAAAGTTTTTAGTCACTGTATGGTGCATGGGACATCTGACATGGCTCAAGGAACATGGGCCATAAAAGTGACATTGCACGCATCAGCCCTCAGAACTTCAAGCCCCAGTCGGAACCAGTCCTAGTACGGGTAATGCCAGTCCTGTGCCATCCAGAAAGGGCAATTCAGCTAAGCAGGAGGGTGGGAAGGAATACTGCAAACTAGACGAGAAGCAGAACTATGGTTACGGTAAGATTGTACACAACTTTTCTATGTCCTTCTATTCCCATGTTGCAGTATTCAACATATGGGTGTGAGTGCCAAAGCTCAGCGAAGGAGGGGGTGGTGGGTATAGACGAAGTCTCCAGGAATCCGTGAAGGACAAAGTAAAGTTTTGTACCTACCATAAATGTAGATGTCCGATAGGTATGCATCTGCAGTCATAACATATGGGTTGTCCTGCCTCAGGCAGCCCTTCGGTCGGCCGGATTCCAAAGTCTGGGTCTGGCCTCGGCTGATGTCCCACTTTCCCCGACGTCAGAGCGTCTGGGGTATAAAAGCATCAGCCGACGCCATTTTCCTCAGTGTTTCTTGCCCCAGATGCCAGGTGCCCTCTAGGAAGGCCAAATTTGGAGGAATGCAATAAATTCCAAACATTTTCCAAAATATATACATATATATACAAACAAATACACCATAATAGATCCCCAGCTAGCTAATGGAGGGTAAGTACCCTAGGAATACCACAGAGGGGAAGGAGGGAGGGTAAACCTGACTGCAGATGCATACCTATCGGACATCTACATTTATGGTAGGTACAAAACTGTACTATGCCCTTCAAGGATGCATCTGCAGTCATCACATATGGGTAGAATACCATAGCCAATCTGGGGGAGGAGGTACTAAGAAAAGGATGGTGTAGTTAAGATACCCTGCAGGACTGCTAGAGCAAAACCTGCTCTGGATCTGGAGTATAAAGGTAAATTGTAATGTTTGGCAAATGTATGCACGGAGCTCCATATAGCAGCTTCTAAAATGTCCTTGGTAGCCACCCCTCTTAGGAAGGCTGTAGTGGTGGCTGTGGCCCTCGTGGAATGAGGCCTAATGTTTGCAGGAACCGTCTTTCCATGAAAGGAGTAACAAAATCGAATGCAATTTCCTATCCACTTTGAAATTGTCTGTTTGGAAATTGCTTTTCCTTGTACCCCAGCAGTATATGCTACAAGGAGTTGGTCAGTCTTTCTGTAACTTTTAGTCCTGTCCAAGTAGTAGCGTAGTTGTCTGTGTATATCCAGAGTGTGTAGAAGTTTTCCCCCTTTATTTTGTGGATTTGGGAAGAATGTAGGCAAGTGAATAGCTTGGTTCAGGGATACCCTAGATACCACCTTTGGCATAAAAGTAGGATTGGTTCTCAATGAAACTCTGTCCTGATGGAAGATAAGAAATGGCTGTACTGCCATTAAAGCTTGTAACTCAGATACTCTTCTTGCTGAAGTTATGGCCAGAAGGAATGCAGTTTTCCAAGACAAACTGTAGATCTGCCGATGCTGCTGGTTCAAAGGGAGGAAGTGTTAGTTTCTCCAGCACAAAGTTGAGATCCCAAGTAGGTAAAGGGGGTTTCCTTGGAGGATTGATGTTTTTGATTCCTCTCAGAAATTGCCTGAGGAGAGGGTGCGAGAAGATAGGTGGATCAACATTGTATTCTGCTGAAATTGCTGAGGCATGAATCTTAATGGAAGAATAGGACAGGCCATTGTGGAACAATTCTGCTAAGTATTCCAGAATATGTGCCATGCTCGCCACTGTCACATCTAAGCCTTTTGTTGTGTTCCAAATGAGAAATCTTTTCCATTTTGCTGAGTATGTCTTCCTTGTGGAAGGCCGGCGAGCTTCCATAATAATGTCCTTTACTCTCTGTGATAAGCTATTTTGAGGGGGGTTTATGGAATTTTCCAGGCAGTTAGCTGCAATGTTTTCAAGCTGGGATGCATGATCTTGAAATTGTTCTGCGTCAGAAGAGGCCATAGGGGGAAAGGCCATGGTTTCGTCTGTGACATGCTCCTCAATAGTGGGTACCAGTGCTGCCTTGGCCAGTCTGGAGTTATCAGAATCACTCTTGGCTGTTCTGCCCTGATCTTCAGTAAAACCTTGGACAGTAATGGGAGAGGTGGGAAGGCATATACTTTAAGAGCTTTCCAGCTGAAAGAGAGAGGCCACCCTCCAAGCTTGTGGGTGGTATGTCCTTGAGCAGAATGTCTTCAGTTGATGATTGTGGGGCGAGGCGAACAGATCTATCTCCGGCTTTCCCCATGCTTTTGTTATGAGCAGAAAAATGTCTGGGTGCAGCATCCATTCGTGTGCATCCATGGTAGTTCTGCTTAAGATGTCTGCCAGTGCATTTTCTTTCCCTGGCACGAACTGGGACTGTAGTTGGATATTGAGTTTCAAGCATAGTTCCCATAGATTCATGGCCAGCCTGCATAGAGGGTAGGAATGCGTGCCTCCTTGCTTGTTTATGTACCACATGACTGTGGTGTTGTCTGTCCTTATTAACAGGTGGCCTTGATGGAGGAAAGGTTTGAAGGCCTCAATTGCGTGCATCTCTGCCAGCATTTCCTTTTGGTTTATGTGCATGCGCAGCTGCCCTTGAGACCATAGGCCTTGGATACATTTGCTCTCCATGTGTGCTCCCCATCCTCGGTCTGAAGCGTCCGTGGTGGTTTGTTTTGTTTTTGGTTTGTTGAAAGGCAACCCTCTGTTGGACTGGCAGGCTTGAGCCCACCACAGGAATTCCTTTTGAAGGCAAGGAATGATTGGTATCAAAGTTTTCAAACTGTGACTGTGCTGAGACCATACACTCCTTAGGTACCATTGTAATTTTCTCATATGCAGCCTGGCTTGTGGAATCAGAATTATGCAGGATGCCATGTAATCCAGGGCCTGCAGGATTTTCCTTGCAGTTAGCTGAGTTTGTCTTGTCAGATTCATGAAGTAATCCGGAAGTTGTTTTTGTTTTTCTTCTGTGAGAAAGGCCATTTGGGTGGTTGTGTCTAGATCTGCACCCAAAAAGGTTATCCTTTGGGATGGAACAAGTCTTGATTTTTGGATTTTGACTGTGTATCCCCAAGGCCTGTAGTAAGTGGATAGCATAGGCCAAGTCCTTTATCAAATTTTTCTTGTCGTCCGCTTGTATAAGGCAGTCATCCAGATATGGGTAGATCTGAATCCCCTGAAGTCTGCAGTGTGCAATTACTGATGCCAGGCATTTCGTGAATACTCTGGGCGCAGTAGATAAGCCAAAGGGCAATGCTGAGAATTGATAATGCTCTGATCCTGCAAGAAATCTGAGGTGTCTTCTGCAACTTTGTCGAATAGGGACATGCAGGTATGCCTCCTTGAGATCTAGAGTCACCAGCCAAGACTCCTTGCCCAGCATGGAAGAAGTTGCTGTAGGGTCAGCATCTTGAATTTTGGCACAATGAGGTAAGTATTCAGTGTGGACAGGTCGAGAATAGGCCTCCATTGATTTTCTTTTCTTGGAACAAGGAATAATCTGGAGTAAAATCCTTGGCCTTGTTCTGAAAGAGGTACCTTTTCTATGGCTTTCATTTGTATTAAGTTGTTGATCTGCTTTAAAGCCTCTGCCCTCTGATTTGGTGGCAGGTTTGGCATTCCGTTTCTTCTTGGCAAAGTGTGGAAGTGGAACCTGTATCCTTTGTCTATTATTTGCAGTGTCCATGTGTCCCTTGTAATATAATGCCAGTTTTTTGAGAATAAAGAAAGCTTTCCACCCAAGGGTGCTTCCAATTGAGCCCTGGTCGGCGGAGTCAAAGGAAAGTCATTGAGTCTGTCCAGGTGTAGTAGTTGTTGTTGCTGTTCCTGCACTACCTCTCTGGTTGGTAGGCTGCCACTGACGGCCTCTGTAGGAGCCTCTAGCTTGCCCTCTACCTCTGGGACGCCTGTTCCTGCCCATCTGGGATCTGTCCGAGTCTGGAAAGGACCAATTCTTAGTAGGCCAGTTTCTGCTGAATCTCGGTGGTTGTACTTGCAGAAAGTCCTTAACTGTTTGCACAGATTTTGCCTTTTCTTCAAACTTCTTTAAGACCTCCTGAGCCGAGGAACCAAATAATTTTGTTTTTCCATTGGAGCATCCAGGAGTTTAGCTTTAACATGGTCTGGTAAAGATTGTTCCTTCAGCCAGGCATGCCTACGAATAACGGCCCCAGTCATAGCTGACCTACATGAAGCTTCCAGTGCATCATAACCACACTGCAAAAAATTATTACTAACCTGCTGTGAGTTATGTACCAGATCCTGAAGGGATTTACGGTCAAGGGGTTCAGAAGAGGAAAGCTTCTTATGCAATTCATCTAACAAATACTCTTGGTACTGTATCATATGAAATTGACAATTTAATGCCCTCATGGAAAGAGTTGCAGAAGTATATACCTTCTTTCCCCATCTCTCTAAAGCTCTAGACTCCCTTTCAGAAGGTAGAGGATTTTTGGCAGTGGCAGCTGCAACCCCTTTAGGGCCCTGAGAAATAGTATCTGGGTCTGCAAAATGGGCCTTGTACAGATGTAGATGAGAATCCGGGACCCTGTAGTATCTATCAGGTTTGGCAGGTGCAGGAGGGAGAGAATCAGGGGCTGTACTAACATCATTGTACACCATCATTGTACACCATCAATAACATTCAAAACAGGAGGTATAGCTAAGGGCCTATGCTGAGGTAAATGTAAAAAGGTCCTTAATCTCTTTCTAGAATCAGAAAATTCCTGACCCTGCCATTGAAAATGTTCTCTCAGAGTGTAGTGTCTCACCAAAGGAAAACTCTTCAGGAGGGGAGGCAGAGGGGATAGATTCTTCAGCATCAGAATCCTCGTAGGCCGAATAAGCCTCCTCCTGGTGATCTGACAACTCAGATCCATCCGTAGACTCATTTGAAGAGTGTTGGTCAGAGGGCTCAGTCCTGGGCCTTTTGTCTGGTGGTGGGTGAGAGCCCCTGTCCGGGTGAGGCTGAGAACCTCTAATTAAAGAAATAAGATCCTCTGCAAGGCTGAGGATCTGAGAACTAGAAGAAGGTCTCAGAGGTAGTCTTGGGAGGCAAAGCTTTAGGAAGTTTAGCAGCTTTAGCCCTGGAAAAAGCCTTAATGGACATGGAAGCAGGGGGTCTAGCTGCACCACGTGCAGGAGTAGACTTGTCCAAAGGAATGGTGTCGGACATTTCCTGGACACTGGTTTCAGTAGGTAGCTCAGTAGCCGAATCAGCCGGGGCCTCCAGGGCCACGGTTTTCGGTTGAGTGGATTTGGTTAAAGGAAGTACAGAGGACTCTGTTTCGGCCGAAACAGAGACACTCGCGGTAGGCTTTACCGTGGTTTCAGCCGAAACCGCGGGCCACGAGTGTCAGTCCTTGTCCTTCCGTTTTTTCACCAAATGCGATGTCGGAGTCTCCGACGGCATCTTATATGCAAAATTAGCCCCAAAGAATTCCTTTGCAAACTCCGACCGACGTCTAAGAGTTCGTCGGTTGAAGGAAGCACAGGCTGAACAGGCCGAGACGTCGTGGTCTGGGCCTAAGCAAGGGAGGCAGTAAGAGTGGAAATCCTTATGAGGTATTTGTTTCCCAAAAGTTAAACAATTATTTACTTTATCTGACATCGGCTGAGGCAAGAAAGAGTCCCCAACGGGGTACTTAGCTTTCGAAGTCTTCGATAGCTGAATCACAGGATCTGACCGACCGGCACTTGCGAACTGCTTCTGCTTCAGGCACCACGCGTCAAGAAAGACTGAGGAAAATGGCGTCGGCTGATGCTTTTATACCCCAGACGCTCTGACGGAGAGAAATGCGAAATCAGCCGACGTCGGACCCAGACTTTGGAATCCAGCCGACCGAGGGCTGCCTGAGGCAGGACAACCCATATGTTATGACTGCAGTTGCATTCTTGAAGGACATCTGGGATGAGCCAGAATGCCCTGCAACACAGCAGTGGCAAAGCCTGCTCTAGTTTTGGAATATAAAGGCAGGTAGTAGTGTTTTGTGAAGGTATGCACAGAACTCCAAGTGGCTGCCTCTAAAATATCTTTGGTAGGAACTCCTCTGAGGAAGGCTGTAGAGGTAGCTGTGGCCCTGGTGGAGTGGGATCTGATGCCTGTAGGGACAGATTTTCCATGATAGGAGTAACAAAACCGTATGCAGTGGCCTATCAATTTTGAAATTGTCTGTTTGGTAACTGGCTTCCCTTGAGCTCCTACAGCATAGGACACAAAGTTGTTCTGATTTCCTGAAAGGCTTTGTTCTGTCCAAATAATAACGTAGCTGTCTATGGATATCTAAGGAGTGTAGCAGCCTTTCCCCTTTGTTTAGAGGATTGGGGTAAAAAGGTAGGTAAGTGTATGGCTTGATTTAAAGCTACCCTGGATACCACTTTAGGCATAAATGACGGGTTGGTTCGAAGGGAAACCCTGTCCTGATGGAAGATGAGAAAGGGCTGTACAGCCATGAGGGCTTGTAGTTCCGAAACCCTACGAGCTGAGGTAATGGCCAGAAGGAAAGCTGTTTTCCAGGACAAATATTGCAAATCTGTTGAGGCAGCTGGTTCAAAGGGAGGCAATGTTAATTTTTCTAGAATGTAATTAAGATCCCAGGCTGGCACTGGTTGTTTCCTTGGTGGTCTTATATTCTTAGCCCCTCTGAGGAACTGTCTTAGGAGTGGGTGAGAATAAGGGAGGATCCGTGCTGAATTCTGCAGAAATGGCTGAGGCATGGATTTTTATGGAGGAAAATGAAAGTCCACTCTTCAGCAGCTCAGCTAGATACTGTAATACCCGAGGCAAATTTAGTTTTCTAGGGTCCTGGCCTTTTTTCTCATTCCAAGAGCAAAACAGTTTCCATTTTGCGGAGTAAGCCTTTCTAGTAGATGGCCTTCTGGCCTCTAAAATGACATCCTGCACCTCTTTGGGGAGTAGGTTCTGTTGTGGTGTTAACGAATTTTCCATGCAGCGAGATTGAGTGTTTTCAGCTGACTGTGAAGAGTTTTGTAGCTGTGCTGAGTCAGCAGAAGAGGCATTAGAGGTAGGAGCCAAGGAGGAGTATGTGTTACGCTCCTCAGGAGTGGGTACCAGTGTTGTCTTGGCCAGTCTGGAGCAATCAGTATCATCTTCGGTCTGTCTGCTCTTGCTTTCAAGAGCACCTTGGGCAGAAGAGGCAGAGGTGGGAAAGCGTAAACTGTCCATGCTGTCCAACTGAATGAAAGGGTGTCCACTCTCCAGGCCTTTGGATGAAAGGTCCTTGAACAAAACTTTTCCAATTGATGATTCCTGTGAGAGGCGAAGAGATCTATGTCTGGCCTCCCCCACGCTTGGATTATCTTTGTAAACACTTGAGGATGCAACTTCCATTCATGTGGATCTGTCATTTCTGCTTAGATGGTCTGCCAGCGTGTTTTCCAAACCTAGCAAGTACTGTGCTTGAAGTTCGATTTGCCATTCCAGAGCCAAGTTCCAAAGTGTCATGGCTAGTCTGCACAGGGGGTATGAATGTGTTCCTCCTTGTTTGTTTATGTACCACATTACTGTGGTGTTGTCGGTTCTTATCAATAATTGTCCTGGATGCAGGAGGTCCTTGAAAGCTGTAATTGCATTTATCACTGCTAGCATTTCTTTGATTGATGTGAAGGTGCTTTTCCTTTTGGGACCATTTGCCCTGAATGCACCTGTCTGTCATGTGCGCCCCCCCCAGGGGTAATCTGAGGCGTCTGTTGTGATGACTTGATTTGCTTGAGGCTTGCAGAATGGGAGACCTGCGTTTGACATGCTTGGGCCCACCATAGAAATTCCTTTTGCAAACATGGAATTATTGGTATTATTGTTTCCAAACTGTGGCTGTGTTGAGACCATAGGTTTTTTTAGGTACCACTGAAGTTTCCACATATGCAACTTTGCACATGGGATTAAAAGAATGCAAGATGCCATGAAGCCCAGAGCCTGCAGGATTTTCCTTGCAGTAAGCCTGGTACAATTTGCTAGTATTTTGAAGTACTGAGTTAGTTGCCCCTGTTTTTCTGGCGTAAGATATGCCATCTGGGTGTTTGTGTCCAAGTTGGCACCCAGGAAAGTTATTTTCTGAGATGGTGTTAGCCTGGATTTCTCTGTTGATTGTGTATCCCAGAGAATTCAGTAACCGTGTTGCATAAGCCAGATGTTCCAGAAGTATGCGCTTGCTGTCCGCTTGGATCCGGCAGTCGTCCAAATAAGGGTAAATTTGTATCCCTTGAAGTCTACAGTAGGCAATTACTGATGCCAGGCATTTCGTGAATACTCTGGGCGCAGCAGATAAGCCAAAGGGCAATGCAGAGAATTGATAGTGGATTGAACCTGCAAGAAATCTGAGGTATCTTCTGCAGCTTTCTCCGATTGGGACATGCAGGTATGCCTCCTTGAGGTCCAATGTTACCAGCCAAAACCCCTTGCCCAGCATGGGAAGAAGCTGCTGTAATGTGAGCATCTTGAATTTTGGCACGAGTAAGAATGTGTTTAGGATGGATAAGTCCAAAATGGGTCTCCAGTCGGTAACTTTCCTTGGTACCAGAAATAGCCTGGAATAAAAACCTTGACCTTGTTCGTGAGTAGGTACCTCTTGAATAGCTTTCATGTCTATGAGCTTTGAAATTTGTAGTTGTGCCTCTGCCCTTGGATTGTGTGGCAGGTTTGGCATGCCTCTCATTTTTGGGAGAGTGTGAAAATGAAATCTGTAGCCTCTGTTTATAACATCCAGGATCCATTTGTCTGTTGTGACAATATGCCAATTTCTTGTAAATAATGCCAGCTTTCCTCCCAAGGGTGCTGCCAGCTGAGACTTGCTTGGCATGGAAAGGAGGAAGTCATTGGGTTTGTTTCCTGTATTGTTGTGCACTGTCTTCGCCACCTCTTGGTGCTGGAGTTTGCCATTGCCTGCCTCTATATGATCCTTGTGATTGTCCTCAGCCCCTTGTGCGCCTGTATCTACCTCTTTGGGGCTTGTCCGTGGCTGGAAAGGACCAGTTTTTAGAAGGCCAATTTCTGCTGAAACGTGGTGGTTGAACCTGTAGAAAAGCTTTGACAGTTTGCATAGATTTGGCTTTTTCTTCCATTTTCTGTAGCATCTCCTCAGCAATAGTACCAAATAGCACATCCTTTTGTAAAGGAGCATCTAGTAGTTTAGCTTTCACATGATCAGGCAAGATTTGTTCCCTAAGCCATGCATGTCTACGAATGACTGATCCTGTAACAGCAGCTCTACTTGAGGCCTCTAGGGCATCATAGCCACATTGTAAGGTGTGTTTACCCACTTGTTCTGCACTATGCATCATATCCTGCAACTCCTTCCAATCTGGTTGTTCAGGTTGAGACATTTTATTTCTTAATTGTGATAACAGAAACTGCTGATATTTAAGCATATGAAACTGACAATTTAAGGCCCTCATGGCTAGGGTGGCCGAGGTGTATACCTTTTTTCCCCACCTTTCAAAGGATCTTGACTCTCTTTCGGAAGGTAGTGGATTCTTAGCAGTAGAGGCCTTCATTCCCTTGTGGGCCTTGAGAAATGGTTTCAGGGTCAGCATTATGGCTTTTGTAAAGAAATTGGTGAGAGTTAGGAACTCTGTAGTACCTATCAGGCTTGACTGGGGCAGGAGGCAGGGAATCCGGATTAAGGCAAGCCTACGAATAAATATCAAGTACGTCCAAGACAGGAGGTATCGCCAGAGGTCTGTGTTGAGGTAACAAAAGAAATTCCCCAAGTCTTTTCTTGGAATCAGAAAAGTCTTGGCCTTCCCAATGGAAGTGTTCCCTCAAGGTGTGCAAGGTTTCCCCAAAAGAAAAATCCTCTGGAAGAGATACAGAAGGAATGGACTGCTCTGCATCAGAATCTTCAAAAGGGGAGTAAGAGTGTTCCTCTACATTAGAATGTTCTGAAAAAATGGAGCCCTGATCAGAAGAGGGAGAATCTTCCTCCACTCTAGGTCTCTTGTCTGGAGGGGGTTGGGAACCCCTGATAAGAGTAATTAAATCCTCAGCCATTTTAAGCATCTGCTTTTTAGGCATGGGGCCTGGAGATGGGCCCTGTGCAACAGGCCTCTTGGGATGCCTGGCTGATTTGGACTTAAAGGCCTTAATGGAAAAGGAAGATGAGGGTCTAAAGACACCATGGGTGGAAGTGGACCTGTCCACATTAGGAGGCTCAACACTCACAGTGGCTTTGGTGGTTGTAGTCTGGGTATGGGCCGAGGTACCTGCAGTCTCGGTTGCAGAACACACCGCCAAAGACGTGTCGTCGGTAGTCAGGGACTGCATAGGTGTCTCGCTGAGAATCGGACCACGTGTAGCCGGTTTTGGCGTGGTGTCGGTGGGGACCGCGGACCTCACGTGTCGGTCCTTGTCCTTGAGTTTTTTGGACAAAACGGTAGTCTGAGTCTCCAACGACATTTTATAATCAAAAGCTTTACCCAAAAAGTGTTGGGCGAACTCCGCCCGACGCTTAATAGTGCGTTTATTGAAAGTAGCACAAAAGCGACAGCCCGAGACGTCGTGGTCTGGGCCTAAACAAGGTATGCAGAGGGTATGGAAATCCTTATGCGGTATTTGCTTCCCACAAGAAATACAATTGTTAACTTTTTCTGACATCGGTCTGAGGCAAGAAAAGTTTCCCCAACGAGGTACTTAGCTTTAATGAAGACTTCGGTTTCCAATTTTTCATAAATTCAGGAGCTGGCCGACCGGCACTTGCGAACTGCTTCTGCTTCGGGCACCGCGCGGCAAAAAAGACTGAAGAAAATGGCGTCGGCTGTGTCTTGTATACCCCTGCCTCACTGACGTCAGGAAAGAAAGCGACAGCAACCGACGCCGGACCTAGACTTTGGAATTCAGCCGACCGAGGACCCGCCTGACGGCTGAGAACCCATCTGTGATTACTGCAGCTGTATGCACGATGAACATCCACCAGTGCTGCCTTGGCCAGTAGGAAGTCACTAACAATAATTTCAGTTAGTTTCTCCTGATTTTCAGGAGGACTTTCTGAATCAGTGGGAAGGGGGGGGACATAAAGAAACTTCCCCTTCCAGGAGATGTTTAAAGCATCTACCTTCCAGGCTAGAGGGGAGTAGGTCTTTGAGCAGAAGGGTCTGCAGCTGCCTGTTCTGGGGGGAAGCGAACAGGTCTATTTGAGGAGTGCCCCACCGATGGACAATGTCTAAGACAGTCCTGTCTAACATCCATTCGTGTTGTGGAGAGGATGTCCTGCTTAGAAGATCTGCTTGCTTGTCTTGTGAGGGAATGTAGGTTGCCTGCAGGGACAAGTTATGGTGAGAGGCTAGATCCCATATCAGCAGGGTGAAAATGCACAGCTGATATGCTTTTGTCCCTCCCTGTTTGTTGAAGTACCACATTACAGTGGTGTTTGTCTGTCACCATTTGAAGAACCTCTGGTAGAAGCAGAGGGGTAAAGGTGTTTAGAGCTAAGACTGTTGTCATTTCCCTCACACTGATGTGTTTGGCCCTCAAAGAAGGATGCTAGGTTGGTTGAATGCTGTAAGATGCCATTTTGTGCTCCCCACCCTGAATCTGAGGCATCTGTATGCATTACCTGGATTGGGGTGGAAGGCCTGGGTTAAGCTGGACTTGTTGGATCCACCAGCTGATCTCTTTCTTTAGACAGGGAAGGAGGTGAATTTCTTGCTCCAGATGATTCTGGAGCTGGGACCAAATTTTTTTTTAGGTACCACTGTAGCTTGAGCATATGCATCCTGGCCAGTGGGAGCATAGGTATGGTGGGCTGCCATTAAGCCCAGGATTCAAAGGAATTGCCTCAGTTATTACCTGCGCCTGAAGCAGGTCCTTGAAGTGGAAGGTCAGTGAGTTGACCTTATCTTGTGGGAGAAAAGCATTCATTCTGTCCATTCGGATTCTGCAACCAAGAAAATCTTGTCCTGTTCTGGGCTCAAGGTAGACTTTTGAAGGTTGAGGGTGAACCCTAGATTTTGTAGAAGGGACATGGCGAAGTGCAGATTTGCGAGGGTATCCTTGCACTCTACAAGTACTAGGATGTCATCTACCATAAGGGTAAATCTGAATTTCCTGTGTTCTGCACAAGGCAATGGACGGGGCCAGGCATTTTGTGAACACTCTGGGGGCAGTGGACAAACCAAACGGCAAAGCAGTAAACTGGAAATGAGAAGAGGGCCCAGAGAAATGCAGAAATCATTTGTGGGAAGGTCTGATGGGTATGTGTAAGTAGGCCTCTTTTAGGTCCAAGGTGGCCATGAAGGCCCTGGTTGGGATGAATGGAAGCAGAGTTGGAAGTGACAGCATTTTGAAGGTGGGCACCTGTAGGTAAAGATTTAAGAAGGAGATGTCCAAGATAGGTCTTCCATGGGCAGCCTTTTTTGGGGACCAGGAAGAGACAGGAGTAGAAACCTTTTCCTTCCTGTTCTGAAGGGACTGGTTCTATAGTACCCAGCTTCAGAAGGTCTGTCAATACCTGTGGAAGGAAATGTTTTTGGGGAGGAAAAGGGATGCCTCATGGGTGGTTTTACTTTCCAGGAGAGGAAATATCATTTTTGTATTATGGACAGTACCCCATTTATCCAACGTGATAGTTTTCCAGAAGGGGAGGAGCAGTGGGAGAGGCTGACTGACAGTGGCAAGGGGGAAAGGCAGTCACGCATTATTGGAGTCTCCTCTGCCCTGAAAAGGCTGTCTAGGTGGAGGATGCGGAGCAGCAGGTCTGGAACAGGTAGTTCTTCTAGTACCTCTTCTAGATCTGGAAGAAGAAGTACCCACCTGGGCTGGGTTTCACCTCACAAAGGTGGCTTTTGCTGGGTAGTTTCTGTAGTACTTGGGAATAGGGGATACCAATAAATGTTATGTCCTGCAATTCTTTACTTTTTTCCTTACAGATTCTTAAAAAGATCTGCAGACTGCTTCCCAAAAAGCAAACTGTGGTCCAGGGAGGCATCCAAGATCTTTGACTTAAAGTCTTGAAGTCTCAGCCAGGAGCATCTCCTAAGAACTAGAGCAGATGCTTCTGCAGCATCATAGCTGCATCTAATTGAGTGTCTGGCTACTTGTGTAGATAGAGAAAGTTTGGAGATGTCAGCTTTAGTGGGGCAGTCAGGAATAGTGGCCAGCATGGAAGAGGCTTGGGAGACCAAGTCCAGAGCATATTTAGTCATGTGCGCCTGATAGTTAATGTCTCTGAAAGCCAAAGTGGAGGAGGTATAGACCTTCTTACCTATCCTATCCATAGATCTACCGTCTTTATCTGTGGGTAGAAGTGAAGCAGAGGGAAGGAGTCTGGATTACTTATCAGGATAGGTGGCAATCACTGCTGGTTCTGCCAAGGGAGGTTTGATTAAGACTTTTTGCTCATCAGACAGCTTGTAAAAGCAATCTGGTCACTTGGGGGCAGGTGGCTGTAAATCTTGGTTCTTAGATGGAGAGTTAAAAGGCATCTAGGTAAGCAGGTAGGACTGGTGGAACAGCAGAAGGGGAGGGGGATTCTACCTGAAGAAGCTCAAAATACCTCATGTATCAGACATTTGTGAGGTATCTCATTTGAAGTAAACTTTCATTTGGTTGACAGTTTCACCAAATGTGACATCCTCAGGGGGTGAATCTCCCTCTATAGATTCTTCATCAGGAGAATAAATACTCCTGGGGTAACGCTATTTGGGAGGTTTAAGATAGGGAGTCCTCAGAGGAGAAAAAAAAAGTATCATGCTCCTCTTCCTTAACCATGATGGGGGGGGGGAGGCTGAAGCAAGCCTAGGGTTGAGCAAAGGTAGAGTAGTGGAGGATTTAGCTGAAGGCCTAAGGGCCATGAAGGCCTGCATCAGAGAAGAAGTAAAGGATTGCCAGTCTGGCAGGCCTTCTGCAGTGGAAGAGGTATGCTTGGTTTTCTGTTTCTTTTTTGTTGGGGTAGATGTTGGAGCAGGCCTGGGATTGGGTCTGATAGGGACCATATCTGAAGGTGGGATCCCAGTCAGAAGCACTACAAATTCTGGTTCCCCCTCGACGGTAGTCTGGGTAGGGGTGGTCTCCAGGGACATGCCAGTTGTCGGCGGAGCAACAGCTTCCACAAAGGTAGTCGTTGAAGTAGACAGATTGCCAGGTATCCCTCAGGTCCTAAATCAGCAGCTGGCAGGGTGTCAGGTAACGGAGCAGCAGAAGAGGGCCTGGTAAACAGACTTCTTACGCGGAAGTTCTGAAGAGTTCTCCGAGGCAGGATCCATACTTAGTGCTAACCGCGTAATTTACTGGTTTTCTAAATAAAGGTTAAAAGTGGCCAGACAGCTGCGTAGGGTCTTAGGCAAAAACGATTCACAAATGGAGCAAGCGGTGTGGTCGTGCTCCCAGCCTAAGCAAAACACACACTGATCATGGGAGTCCTTATGGGGTATCTGGTGCCTGCATTGGCATTTACCCTTTTTGCCTGACATCAGCTATAAATTGCTACAACAAACCAAACCTAAAACAATAACAATAAGATAGGAAGAAAAAACCCCGATGGGTTACTTGGCTTTTTTTGAGACTTAGGATGTGAAGGTGCAAACACACGATGCGTTGGTATAGTCTGCGGCTGAAAAGCTCTGAGGATTGTATGTGCAGACGTCACACTTAAGGCCCCTTGGTTTATGGCCCTACGTGTGACGTCCCACGCAGCTGAAGCTTTTGTATAGGAGCCGACTTACGAGTTGCCTGAGAGCAGGAAATCCCACAACAAGAATACTGCAACATAGGAATAGGACATCAGTCAGTGCCCGTTTTCTCCCACTGCCCTAAACCAGATCCTAGGAAGCCTCCTCAAACAATGACAGCTACAAGAACCTAACTATAACTCCCTACTAATGGAAAGACTATCACAATACTACAAAGTGAGACAGTTACAGAATTCAAGCATCACTGTGGCAGGGGAAAACCTCCTCCTGAACATCCTGTCCAAAAAGACACACTTCTAATAAGGTAAGCAAGTTACTGTGGTGCATGGCATTTACAGTACACACAAGAAATCACAGAGTATGCACTTGAGTCAGGCTGTCAAATAAGCCAGTGAGACAAACGGACCACATTCACTTTTTTTCCTGTGGTAGACAAGCATAATCTAAATACTTCAAGACTCAAGAAAAATTATTCAAAATCTAGCTCAGTGTAGCATGATTTATGGGTCCTGACCCTATGTGCCAAGATAACTGAAATATATTTCTAAGGAAGCAAAAGAAAGTACAGTTGTGTACACTTACCATAAATGTAGATGTTAGAGTGCATTCACCATTGCAGTCATCACACTTGTGTTATCTGCCTGCAGGTAGCCCTCAGTCAGCCCGAATACCAGAAACGTAGAATTTCTGCGTCGGCTGCTGTCACTCCACGACTGATGTCAGGTCATCAGGGGTATATAAACAGGCAGCCAATGCCGTTGCATCAGTTGTTCTTGCCCCAAATGTCAGGACCCCCCCCCCCCCCCAATAGGGAGCTAAGCTATGGTGGGGAAAACACCACCAGTAAAAAGCAAATACCAATACCCCTGAAGGGGGTGAGTAACAGACAAAGGAGAGAGAGAGAGACAAAGGGGCTGGAAGGAGGGAAACCAGGACTGCAACAGTGAATACACCAACATCTACATTTATGGTAAGTGTACACAACTGTACTATGTTCTTCCTGTTTCACTGTTGCAGTCATGACACTTGGGTTGATTCCCAAACCTGATGAAAGGGTGGAGGGTCAAGAAGAGTTGGGGCTGGCTAGTATGCTCTGCAGGACTGCTGTTGCAAAACCCGCCCTGGATTTGGAAAAGTTAGGCAGGTGGTAATGCTTGATGAAGGTGTGAAGGTGTGTACAGAACTCCAGGTAGCAGCTTCCAGGATGTCCCTGGTAGGTAATTCCCTGAGGAACGCTGTAGAGGTAGAAGTTACCCTAGTGGAATGTGTTCTGACCCCCTGAGGGGTTTGTTTCCCATGGTGCTTGTAGCAGAAAGTAATGCAGTGTGCTATCCATCTGGAGATGGTTTGTTTTGAAATGGCCTTGCCCTCTGCCCCTGGTGCAAAGCTGACTAGTAACTGGTCAGAATTCCTGAAGGGCTTAGTCCTAGCAAGGTAGGATTTGAGCTGTCTGTGCATGTCCAAGGAGTGCAGGATCCTTTCCCCTTTATTTGAGGATTAGGGAAGAAGGTTGGCAAATGAACAGTTTGGTTGAAAGCCACACTGGACACAACTTTAGGCAAAAAGGAAGGTTAGTCCTGAGGGAAACCATGTCAGCATGGAAAATAATGAAGGGTTTCACAGCCATAAGTGCTTGTAGCTCAGACACTCTTCTAGCTGAAGTGATGGCCAGAAGCAAGGCTGTTTTCCAAGAGAGGAATTTCAACTCTACTGATGCTGCAGGCTCAAAGGGGGGTATTGTGAGCTTTTCCAGTACAAAGTTAAGATCCCAAGCAGGGGTGGGTGCTCTCCTTGGTGGTCTTAAGTTGTCTGCCCCTCTCAGGAATGGTTTGATAAGAGGGTGAGAAAAGAGGTGGCTCAGTATTGTAATGAGCCGAAATGGCAGAGGCATAGATCTTAATGGAGAAGGACAAGCCTCTGTGGAGTAGGTGAGCTAGGTAATCCAGGATTAGAGGTAAGGAGGGCAGTCCTGTGTCCTCTCTCCTTTAGACTGAATCCAGGAACAATACCTTTTCCGCTTATTAACATATGATTTCCTTGTACTGGGTCTTCTGGCTACAAGAATAATGTCCAGTACCTGCTTGCTTAAGCTGCTACCTCAACAACTTTCTAACAGTTCCCCTCATTTAAGATACTTACCTTGCAAACACTATTCCATCTCATCCTCACTCAGGCATTCCTAGCTTCCATAGATATCAAGGATGTCTACCTCCACATTTCCATCCACCACAAATACAGGAAATTCCTACGATTCTCTGTGGGATCCTCACAGCATCAGTTCTCAGCTTTGCCTTTTGGACTCTCCACTGCCCAGAGTCTCTTCACAAAATGTCTAGCTCCAGTGTTGACCTTTTGCAGACTCAGAGATCTTAATCTACCCCTACCCTAGACAATGTCTTGATAGAAGCAATTTCTCAAACAGAATCGAGCAAAAATCTCCAAAGGGCAGTTACCATTCTAGAAGACCTGGGATTTAACAAACTTCAAAAAGTCATCCCTAGTCCCCATCCTAAGATCAAACCTTTTTGGGTTGCAGATTTCAAATCCAGAGCATGATGGTATCATTCCCACCATCCAAGGCTCAGAAGATTTCTCACAGCTCCTTCTGGAGAGTCTCCTCTTGAAACTGATATCTGCCAGGCAATTCCTCAGAATCTTGGGGCTCATGGCTTCCACCATTCTCATGCTTCCTCTAGCAAGACTACACGAGGATACTCCAATGGTTCCTCAAGTCAGTATGGTCTCAACATGCCCAACCCCTAGAATCCCAAATCCCTCTGTCTAAAAGAGCTCCAATGGTGGATAATACAACTGTCTAAATCCAGGCCTCCCCATTCACCCACTGCCACCACCTCAAGTCTTTTTCACAGATGCATCGGACATGGGTTGGGGAGTAGCCCTGGATCACCCCACAGTTCAAAGAAAATAGACAACCTCCCAAATGAGGGACCATATAAACATCAGGGAAATGAAGCATTAATCCTTGCTCTTCAGATATTCCAATCCTTCATCAGAACAGGGAGATTTCAAGTTTACACAGACATGAAAGTCTTGTGGTACATTAACAGGGGGGACCAGATTCTACCTCCTTTGTAGACTAGCCATGCAGGTCAAAGATCTAGCACACGTCTTGAATGTATCCCTCCAGACGGTCTACATTCCTTCCAATCAGAATACTGTGGAAGACACCCTACACAGATGCAGAACACAAGCTCACGAATGGAAGCTTCACAGTGGTGTATTCCAGAGAGGGACCAGTTTGCCTCCCCCTTGAACAAGCAACCCCACAGTTTTGTGCCAAAGAACCCCATCCTTAGGCATGGAGAGTGGACGCCCTACCACTCTCATGGCAGGGGAATTTCCTATATGCATTCCCTCCCCTTCCACTAATTCCATAAGGCCCACTGAAAATCCAAAAGGAAAAGCCAAATATCTTGCTAGTGAATCCCTACTGGCCAAGACAGCAATTGGTTCCCCTTGCTCTTTTTCACCTAGCCAAGGGCAATCACCACAAGTTGCCCAGAGTGGACCTAACAGAACAAGGGCTCACTACTCCACTCACACTTGGAAACCCTCCAACTGACCCTGTGGATGATGGCCCTGATCCCGTTCAGACACCTTTACTCAGAACGTGCTTTAGGTCTTTGCAGGAGGCCCGGAAACCTACTACTAGAAAATCTTACCTCTCCAAAATGGAAGAGGTTCTCCATCTGGTGCTTTAACAGAAACCAGGACCTACTGGCAGCGGACCCACCTATGGTTTTGTCCTAGCTGTGTGAATTGCTTAATTCAGGATTAGCGTACCCTCCATAAAAGCCTATTTTTCAGCTGTCTGCTACTTTCTCCGCCCTTGTCGTCTAGATTTGAAGCTAAACAATTCCTCAAAGGTGTTCTCCATTTCAGACCTCACAGAAGATGAGTAGCTCCACCCCGGGACCTCATCTTTGTGCTGGAGAAACTGACTCTGGCACAATCTGAGCCAGCTTCTTCTAGCAAGCTTAAATACTGTACTTGGAAAACAGTCACCCTGGTGGCCATTAGCTCCACCAGGTGGTATCAGAGTTGCAAGCCCTAATGACATGTCCTCCTTTCCTGTCTTTCCACAAGGATAGGGTTCCCCTCAGGACCAACCACTCCATGCCCAAAGTTGTCAATGAATTATCCTTAAACCAGGCAATTCATCTCCCCACCTTCTTTCCCTCTCCCCAGAACAGCAGTGAGAGGATCCTCAACACCCTTGATGTACACAGACAGCTCAAGTTCTACCTACACAAGTCTGAATCCTTTAGGAAAATCAGACCAACTGTGTCTTTTCACCCCCAAGGCTCTGGGATTGCCTGTGTCTAAACAGACCATCTCCAACTGGATATCTAAATCCACTGCCTTTTGTTATGCTCACCATGGTACAGCCCATCCAGGCTCAGTCAAACTTTACTCTACCACAGCAGTGTCTTCCTCAGATGCCTTCCACAAGGGTCTAGATACAAACTCCATCCTAGAAGCTGCTATGGACGTCTGTCCACACCTTCACAAAACACTAAGCTGGATTCTACCTCCCGATCCAAGGCGGAGTTTGCCAGGGCCATTCTGCATGGTTTCTTAGAAAATCCCTCTGCCATTCCCCTTTCCTTTCTTGAGCTTTTGTACTCACCCTTATGTCAGGAATATTGCAACAGATGAATAGAAAGACATAGACCAGCTATGTAAGAACTTACCATAACAACAGATGTCCTTCTTTTCTCTGTTGCAGTATCCCAACCCTCCCTCCTTCCCCCTTCTTCTGTCTTTCCTGGCTACACTGATCCTCATAACTGTAGAGTGTCTCTCTGCCTGGGGCTTCAGTTCTGAGGGTGGTGCACGCATACATCTCTTATGGCTGACGTCTGCTGGTAGATGTACCGTGCACCCAAGGCAGACACTTTGGTATACTGGCCGACGCCAGGTCACCGCCTTGGCAGGCGACTCCCTTGTCAGGAATACTGCAACAGAGAAGAGGACAACATCTATTGTTACGGTTAAGTTCTTACACAACTAATCTATACTTTTTCTCATTCTTGCATAGGTAAATTACTGGATTAAGGCTCTTTGCTTTATCTGGTAAACTAAGAGAAAGCAAATAAACATTGAACATAAAAGCTCCTCTAGCAAATAAATACTTCAAGCAACTCAGTATCTGACTCTCATGTCTCCATAGGAACAATGTGATAAACAGCAATAAAACAGAATACTTCTTTCTTTTAATGACTTTCTTTCAAAGTCTACAAAGATAATGTATCCAAGTGTTTTTTTCATTATGGGAGAGCAATCAAGATAAACAAGACCAGTCAAGCACTTAGAAGCACAGGTTGTACGATGCATCTTCACATGGATAATCTTCCTTTTAGGTTAATCTAAAGTCAGTGAGTGTGGTTGCCAGTTTGGGACAACTGCTCCTATTAGGAACGTAAAATGTCAGTATTTGAAGATGCACATAATTTTGTGGGTTATTAACAGGTTTTTGGGCAGTTTTGCGGGTGTTTTTTATTTGAGAACTTTCAATAAAATGAAAAGTTTTGTAAGATGCGACAGGCTCTATGGATATGACAAGAATCAACTGCATTAAAAAGGTCAAACTGCCAAACTGTGTGTGCATATAACTCAAAAGCTGGGGGTAGATACTTAAAGCTTTTACAAATAAAAAGTGGGAATAACTTTCAACATAATGACCATTTCAATATTATTTTAAATAATGGTCTCACAGATACATACATACATACACATATATATATATATATATATATATATCAAAAAAGTAGTTAACTATAAATGTAGAGTGAAAATAGCTATGCTACAGGGGACACATTTGGAAAGAACTGAAGTGAATTTCATAAAGAAAGGTTTTCAGGGTGGTTATTCAGTGGGACAAAGGAAAAGGAGTACTTATATTAATTGTAAGCGGAGCAGCAACAGTGATGAGGACAAAGAAGATAATGTTACATTAGTAGTACTACAGGGTTGCTAGCAAGGCAGGA
Source organism: Protopterus annectens (assembly GCF_019279795.1). Lineage (NCBI taxonomy): Eukaryota > Metazoa > Chordata > Ceratodontiformes > Protopteridae > Protopterus > Protopterus annectens. The sequence goes on along the minus strand of NC_056745.1, from coordinate 1,547,893,846 downwards.
GGATTACACACTTCTGTATTTATATTCCATGCAAAACTGCTATAAGGGAGCTTAAGAAAATTCTGAGTGAATTAATCAGTTTTCAGCTAGGAAGTGGGATACAATTAAAGTGCAGTTTTAAAAATAAGGTGGAAATAAATGGAACAGTGATATGGTTAAGGAGGAACAAATAATTATTTAGAGGGACAGACACATGTTAAAAGTACTGCAGAACAGGGGGAATCTCCCAGAACAAGAGGAGCAACTACAGAATGCTAAGCAGAAAATAAAAGGATTACATTGATATGTGCGACTTTAGAAAGACTGCTGTTAAGCAACCATTTTGTGATAATGCCAGAGCACAAAAACGTAGAGCAACAACTCTGGCAACAAAAAGTAGAAAGGGTTGTTGACAAGCTTAGGGAGCCTACAACAAGATAATAGATCCTATAGAGGCACTTGAATTTTTCAGGAAATTTATAAAAGTCTGTACAAAGCAGAGAAATAAGGAGATTAAGAAAAGGTACAAATGGAACTGTTTATGTAAGAATTAAATATGCCAAGGTTAGAGGTAGAGAGAAGGTGAGAAAAAATGGTGATATATAACCAATCTACAGGAAAGTCCCAGAAACAGATGGTATTCCCGTAGAAGTTTTGAAGCTAGGAGGGAAAAAAGTGATAAAGATTTGGAAAGTTTTGTTTAATAGTATTTTAAGAGGAACAGCAACACCAACATCCTGGAAGAAAGCAGGGGTGGCTGTAATCTTCATAAAGACTCATCTCAACCCTAAACCATAACTATTAAAGTGTTAATGTCTACAATGGCTAAAAGAATGGCAAAGGTGATGCCAAAATTAACAGACATTATCAATGTGGTTTTGTGGAGGGAAGGCAAACATTTGACATTAAACACAACATGGACAATCCAGAAGGAAGCTGAAAGTAAGAAAATACCACTGTTGTTGGTGGGCCTTGATGCAGAGAAAGCACTTGACAGAGTAAGCTGGGAGTTTATGAGCAGGGTAATGGAAGCATTTGCATTTCCTGATAAAATAGTAAGGCTGATTAGGAGGATACACAAGAGATCAGTGGTGAAAATTGAAGTCCGTTTGTTCCTCTCTGATAATTTGCATTTGAGCAGAGAAACTAGGCAGGGGTGTCCTCTTTCCCTCTGGCACTAAATTTAGAACCATTCGAAAAGAAAATAGACTCAAATTCCAGGATATAAATGGTATGGTAGTCAAGGAATGCTGGGTATATTTGCAGACATTTTATGCCTGATAAAACCAGAAAAGGACATTTCAGTGTTATGGAATATTTTGAGGCAGTTTGTTATTTTCGGGATACACAATTATTGAGGCTAAAACAAAGGCCAATAGCTATAAATTATGTAACCACAAACAAATTGGTTCAGTAATATCCATATTTATGGGGACATAAAACAAATTACTTGGGAGTATGGATTAAAAAGGATTCTGGTGTGGCAGCTAGTGATATGCAGGAAGTGATATGCAGGAAGACACTAAAAAGATAATACAAAAACGGATAAATTGGAAGCTCTATGGATATAGATAGCAAGATACAGTTAAAAGGTTTTTAGTTTCTTTAATTTTATACACAGCTCCGGTATATTTTTTATTAACCGGAAGTTGTGGATAGCAATTAGTAAACAGCTGAAGGATTTTATCTGTGAGGGTAAAACGGCAAGAGTGAAATGGGGTAAAGCTGATTATTCCAATTAAACAAGGTGGTTTGGGATTACTCGATTTGAAGGGGTATTTCAGAATTACAGAGTTAAGATTTTAACCAGAAAGCTACAATTCAAAGTGGAAAGGCATGATGATGAAATGGGGGGGGGGGGGGGCTCAACAAGTAGAGACTGGGTTTTTGAATGCAGATCTTTAAGGAAAATAATAATCATGCAGATTACATTCATAAAGTAGCAGAATGTATTCTAAGAACTAAGCCAAACCGGGAATGGAGAAAAATTCTGCCAATAGGGATGACTGCAATTAGGGTTAAAGACAACAAAAGCAAGATTGTAGAAAATTGATTAAAAAACAAGGTATTGGGAGCAAATAATTAGAGGGAAAGAAAACAGGAAGAGGCCAAGACTTTATCTTGACTGCAGAATAAAGACGACCTTCCCTATCAAGGACTGATAGAGTACAGGTAAAGACAAAGAAATAGGGGGAAGTTAAGTGAAAGGCCTGCATTGTTAGATTTTTTAGCAGAATTTAGAACAGAAGCTGCTGTTAAAAGGAATAATTAGTACAGCATACAAAATATTGCATAACTATAAGAACCAAATCAGAAGATGTTAGAAAGGATTGAGAGGATAGACTGGATACACAATTCACAAAGAAACAATGGAGGGATACATGTACATCTCCCAAATATGCAACAAAGTCTAGAAGATTTAGGATCACTGCTTGGACATGTTTACACAGGCATTTTTATAGTCCAAGTAGACTCCAAAGAATTTTTCCTCAGGTAGACAGCAAATGTTGAAGTGTGATTGGGAAGAAAGAGTAAATGGGAACATTTTCTGCGAATATAAAGAGTTGGCAGACTAAAGATTCCCTGCGGACTGCTCTGTCAAATACTGGGAGAGCATATTGCTGTAATTACCGAAATGATTACTTTGACCTATGATACACAATCGGAATTGCCTAGAAATAGTAAGGCATTGCAGAGTTCATTCTGGTGGCTGCCCAAAAAATGCAATTAATAGAAAATAGAAATCAAAGTCTAAACCAACTTTATTAGTAGGAGTGAATATGGTAACAAAACTGGAATTTGGTTCTTGAAAAAAGGGCAGGAGCAAATTACATAGGAAAAAAATGGGAATTCTGGGAACAATACATGCAGAGGAAGAGCAAGGTTTAAAAGAAGGCAGGATGTGAATGAGCTATGTAATGCTGGATAGACTAAGTGATGTATAATGTTTGCAACTACAACTATGTCAATATGGTTTCTTCTCATTTACATAAATGAGACTACCTTATGTCATACATGAAAATTTAATAAAAATATTTGCTTAAAAAAAAATCAGAAATTAAGCCTACAACTGTCCCCGACAATCTACCTGGCAAATATCTTGAAATGGCAGCTGAGGCTAACACATATCCAGTTTCAATTCTGTTAAAACTGATTCATATCTGAAAATAAAGTCTTTCCCTATGGGAAAATCCCCAGCACAAATTAGAAAAAATGCACTCATTAGCAACTTATCAACTAATAGATACCTAGTGTCTGTCTTAAACCAAATATGGGTTTCTGTCCTCATCACAACACAAATACTGCTTTGCAGAATTCTGGTGAACAGCCACAGAAGCACCAGAAGCCTAATCTCCACCATATTCGTAGACTTTATCAAAACTTTTGACAGCATCTTCCACCAGAAACTCAAATAAAAACCTTCATTCTCTGGGCTTCAACGGCAATGGTTCCACAGCTACCTCTAAAACAGAGCACTATGGGAAAATTATTTCTCCACCTTTTTAGGTCCCACACTTTTCAGCATATTCATCGATCTCTACATTGCTACAAAACATGCTACTCTAGTTTAATATGCGGACATGACCTTAATCTGCTTTACCAGATCTCTCTCAACGTTCAGCAAAAGCAGAAAATATGCCGTATGCATAAAAATGCAGGTACACATTAAAGATAAAGGCAAGCAAAGGCGTTTTCTTTTACATACCACATTTCCCATAATTTACTATAAGAAGTGTATGCTTATGTAATATTACTCTTTTTATGCCATGAATGTTTTTTTTTTAAACTGAAAGCAATTTTTGGTGGTAGTTTAACAGACAACATACTACAGTTAACAGTATATAATGGAGTACTGCACAAGAAATTTCAAAATGTATGAAAAACACTGAGACACTAGTAATGAATATTAATGGTTTTCCTACATCACTACTTGCTGGGAACCTCTTCCTTCAAAGAGTTTATGAATAGTGGGCACATTACAAGAAGCAAAGACATGTATGTATGGCATACATTAGTTTTGACAGACTGCAAATCAGTGCAACTGTTTCAGAAACTAGCACTTCTGGACAATCAACCAATTGGTCAAACATTTCAGTGTTATCTACTTCAACGGGATCCTTGCCAACCGTATTCTATTTGGAGTTGCAAGATAGATTACAGAAGTGCTCCAGTGGTCATGGGTAAGCCACCTATATGGGCTTCTATAGAACATCTTAAACATAAGTTTGTTACTTAATGGCCACTGGACCAAGACTGATGAAAACTAAACAGTGCCTGCTAGTTTATTAAGTGCAAAATTACGCCACAAGTAAAGGTGGGCAAACCAGATCTGGTTTGAGCGGGACTACAAACTCATCTCTGGTTCTGAGCCAGTAGGTTAAGTCGTCGAGCCATAATTGCAAAGTTTATTTTATTTACTTATTTTAAGAGTAACTGTTGAACTGTTCATTCAAATCAAACCTGCAGGCTAAGAATGCTTTTTATAGGGTCCAGTCTGTGTATCTAAGCATTGTGGTAGGCTGGAATACCATAAAGGGTGATGCCACATGGCATAGTGGTGAAAAGGTAGAAGATTTAAACATTTTTCACGGGACAGGACTACTGCAAGACATTGTAGTTGGAACATTCTTTCTTAAAAAGATTTGCAGCTCATTTTTACGATGAGGGTGTATAATTTCCTTTACTCCAGAGTGCTTGCATGCTTCCACAGAGGGAGAGGAGCCTGTTTCATTGAGAGAGAAAGTTCAAGAGAGCTTGGAAAGCACTATTAATGCTGAAGACTACATGGGCAGAATTCTTTTGCATTTCTTTGTTTTTACTGAGGTAAGTTTAAGCCTCTCAACTGTTCCTGATTTTAGCTCAATGCTGTGAACCAGAGGCACTTCATGTAGGCTGGCGAGTCAGTACGTGTGTTCAAGAGACCTTTTTTTTCACTTTCTACACCAATCAAGCATTACATATGTACACAGAAAGTACAGTTGTGTACACATCATAAATGTAGATGTTAGAGTGTATTCACTGTTGCATTCATCACATTTGGGTTATCTGCCGGCAGGAAGCCCTCAGCCGGCCTGAATAACAGAGTCTTGGATTCCTGCGTCTGATGTGGTCTTCCATGACGTCAGGTTGTCAGGGGTATAAAACATGCAGCCGACGCCATTACATCAGCTTTTCTTATCTTACCCCAGATGTCAGGTGCCCCCACAATGGGAAGCAATTATATGTTATGGTACACCCCCCATCAAAAAGCAAATACACCAGAAAGCTTAAATACACCAAACAAGGAAAGGTAGAGCCAAGAAATGTCAGGGGGCTGGAGGGAGGGTAACCAGGACTGCAACAGTGAATACACTAACAGCTACATTTATAGTAAGTGTACACAACTGTACTATGTTCTTCGTGTTGCACTGTTGCAGTCATCACATTTGGGTTGATTCCCAAAGCTAAGGAATGAAGGAGGAAATTAGAGAGCATTAGGGCCAGCTATTAAGCCCTGCAAGACTGCAGTGGCAAAACCAGCTCTGGATTTAGAAAAAAATATGCATGTGGTAATGCTTGGTGAATGTATGCACAGAGCTCCAGGTAGCAGCTTCTAGGATGTCCCTGGTAGGGACTCCTCTGAGAAAGGCTGTAGAGGTAAGATGCAGCCCTGGTGGAATGTGATCTTATCCCATGAGGGGTAGGTTTTCTATGGTGCTTATAGCAGAAATGAATGCAATGGGCTATCAATTTAGAAATGGTTTGCTTTGAAATGGCTTTCCCCTCTGCCCCTGCAGCAAAGCCAACTAGCAGCTGGATTTTGACAGGCTTAGTCCTGTCCAAATAAAATCTAAGTGGTCTGTGCACATCCAGAGGGTGCAGTATTCGTTCTCCTTTGTTTTGTGGATTAGGGAAAACATTAGGCAAATGAATGGACTGATTTAGGACCACACTAGACACCACCTTGGGCATAAAGGAAAGATTGGTCCTGAGGGAAACCCTGGCTGCATGGAAGATAATGAAGGGTTCCACTGCCATAAGGGCCTGTAATTCAGACATTCTTCTTGCCGACGTGATGGCTAGAAGGAAGGCTGTTTTCCAAGAAAGGAATTTCAGCTCTGCAGTTGCAGCTGGCTCAAAGGGAGGGAGAGTGAGCTTTTCCAATACAAAGTTAAAGGTCCCAGGCTGGAGTAGGGGCTCTCCTGCAGGGTCTTAAATTTTCGGCCCCTCTAAGGAATTGCTTTAGCAGGGGGTAAGAAAGAGGGGTGGCTCAGTATTATTATGTGCTGAAATGGCAGAGTCATGAATTTTAACTGCCAAGGACAGGCCCCTGTGGAGCATTTCTGTTAAGTACTGAAGAATATGAGGTAAGCTGGGCACTGTTGTGTCCATCCCCCGAGTCTGGCTCCAGGAACAGTATCTTTTCCACTTTTCAGCATATGATTTTCTAGTATTAGGCCTCCTTGCCTCCAGGAGGACATCTAGCATCTGCTTACTGAGGGATGCTATTGGACAGCTCAAGGGATTAGCCAGGCTGCAAGGTTCAGGGTTTGAAACTGAGAGTGCAGAATCTGGCCCGCCTGCTGGGACAGCAGGGAAGGGGTCTGAGGCAGGTGCCATGGTTCCAGTAGTGTCATACTGCACAAGAGGGGGTACCAGTGCTGGCATGGCCAGTCTGGTGCAATCAGTATTGTTCTTGGCTTGTCCTGTGTGATCTTTTGCAGAACCTTCGAGAGGAGAGGCAGAGGGGGGGAAGGCATAAACTGAGAGACTTTCCCAGGTGAAGTACAGGGCATCCACTTTCCAGGCTTGACTGTGGGAAGTCCTTGTGCAGAATTTGTCCAACTGGTAGTTCTGAGGGGAGGTAAAAAGGTGTACCTCTGGAGTCCCCCATTTGTTCCTCAAGAGTTTGTATATTTTTGATTCCAGTTTCCATTCTTGTGGGTCCATGAGATTTCTGCTCAGGTCATCTGCCAGTGAATTTAGCTTGGCAGGAATTGAGCTTGAGGGGCACTTGGTAGCTCAAGGCTGTGTTCCACAGAGACATGGCTAGTCTGCACAGAGGGTACGAGTGGGTCCCCCCCTGCTTGTTTATGTACCACATAACTGTGGTGTTGTCTGTCTTTACCAATAATTGCCCTGGAAGAAAGTGGTCTTTGTTGGCAGTCAGGGAATTCTGTACAGCTAACATTTCTTTTTATTTGACATGCAGGTGCATCCGTCTCTGGTTCCATTTGCCCTGAATGCACTGCCCTGCCAAGTGAGCCCCCATGCATAGTCTGATTCGTCTGTTAGGGTTTGGGCAGCAGGGGGTAGAGTGAAAGGGAGCCCCTTGTTGTGGTAGCAGGCCTCTGCCCACCAAAGGAACTCTGTCTTTATAAAAGGAATGATGGGAATCATTGATTGCAGGTCCTGAGAATGTTGACACCATAGGCTTTTTAGATACCATTGTAGTTTGCTCATATGCAGTCTTGCATATGGAATTAATAGAATGCAAGAGGCCATGAACCCCAGAGCTTGCAGAAATTTCCTTGCAGATAGCTGGGTCTTTGTGGCCAATAGTTTGAAGTAGGTTGTCAAATAAACTTGTTTCTCTGGAGTAAGGAAAGCCATCCGGGAAGTTGTGTTCAAGCTTGCTCCCAGGAATACAATCTGTTGGCAGGGTACTAGGTGAGATTTCTTTTTGTTTATGGTGTACCCCAAAGAGGCAAGAAGTTTCTTTACAAATGCCAGATGTTTTAATAGCAAGTCCTGGCTTTCTGCCTGAATCAGACAATCGTCCAAGTATGGGTATATTTGAATTTTTCTCTGGCTGCAAAATACAATGGCTGGAGCTAGACATTTTGTGAATACCCTGGGCGCAGTAGATAAGTGCAGAGAACAGATAGTGCATGGAGCCTGTCCTGAATCGTAGGTATTTCCTGAAATATTCCCTTATTGAAATGTGCAGGTAAGCTTCCCTCAAGTCTAAGGATGCCAACAGGGCATTTTTGCCTAGCATAGGATGCAGCTGTTGAAGTGTTAGCATTTTGAATTTTGGGATTACTAAAAAGGTGTTTAGAATAGAGAGGTCCAGGATAGGACGTCAGGAGCTGTCTTTTCTGGGTACCAGGAAAAGTCTTGAATAAAAACCTTGTCCCCTTTCGTCTGCTGGGACAGGATGAGTAGCCCTGATACTTAAGAGAGAACCTGCTGTTGGGCCTCTGCCCACTGATTTGGGGGTAGGTCTGGCTAACCGTTTGGGGTTGGTAGGGTGTGGAAGTGGAACCTGTATCCTTGGGAAACTATATTCAAAACCCATTTGTCCTGGGTAATGAGTTCCCAGTTTTTTGCATGCAGGGCGAGCTTTCCTCCTAAGGGAGCAGGCAGTGAGCAGGGCTTGGAAGGGTTAAGGTTAAGTCATTGTGCCATTTTTCCGTAGGGGGTTGCCTTACTACTCCTTGCTTTGGAAGTGGGAGCCCCCCACTGCTTAGGCCTGTGCATAGCATGAGACTTTAAGCTAGGTGGTCTGCTGTTCCTGGGTTTGGACTGAGAAGGCCGGGAAGAGACTGGAAAGGACCAATTCTTTGAAGGCCAATGCCTACTAAATCTGGGAGACTGTACTTGCAGGAACTCTAACAGTCTGCATAGATTTAAGCTTTTTCTTCATCTTTTTGAGGACTTCTGCCTTGTTGCCAAACAGGCGGTCTTGGTTTAAGGGAGCATCCAATAATTTAGCTGCAACATGATCTGGCAAGTTTTGCTCCTTAAGCCAAGCATGCCTTCCAAGTACAGACCCAGTGACAGCAGCCCTGCAAGATGCTTCTAGAGAGTCAAAACCACATTGCAAAGTACGTTTACCAACTTGTTCTGCAGAATGCATTAAATCCTATAATTCTGTGTTCAGCACAGTCATGAATTAACATAATTTTCTGTTTAAGTAGTCCCATAATATGCTGCTAGGACTTTAACATATGAAACTGGCAATTTAAAGCCCTAATGGCCAAAGTAGCAGAAGTGTATACCTTCTTACCCAATCTGTCCAAGACTCTAGAATCTCTATCAAAAGGGGTAGGATTTTTGGCAGCAGTAGCTTTAATGCCCTTTGGTCCTTGGGAAACTGTCTCTGGATCCGCAGTAGGATTCTTGAAGAGGAACGTGAGAGTCAGGTACTCCCTGTCTGAGAGGTGGGGGTAAAATGTCTGGGGAAAGGCTAGATTCCAAGAAAGCTTCATTTACAATGTCCAGAACAGGTGGGATAGCTAAAGGCCTGTGTTGAGGAAGGAGTAAGAATTCCCTAAGCCTCTTTTTGGAGTCAGTAATCCTGGCTTTCCCAGTGGAAATGCTCCCCAAGAGTGTGCAAGGTTTCATCAAAAGAAAAATCTTCTGGAGGGGACGCAGAGGGACTGGAATCCTCTGCATCAGAATCCTCAAAGTTAGAGAAGGGTAAATATTGGTAATCAAAAGAAACAGAAATATCAGATTCTTGATCAGAAGAATCAGAAAGAAAATCAGTTCTAGGTCTCAGAGGGGGAAGGCTGGCTTCCCTAATTAAGGTAATAAGGTCTTCAGCCATTCTAAGCATTTGTTTTTTAGGCATATGGGCCTGACCATGAGGTTTGGATATCGGGTTTCTAGGCATGGTGCAAGGTTTAGGCCTGGATGAAGAAGGTGGCGCCGGTTTAAAATGCAAGTCTGTAGGCCTGAACACACCCTCAGAAGCCGGTGCCTGCACAGCGGCTCCGGACACATCCAAGGTAGAGACATCCGCAGGTTCCATAGTCAAAGAAGCATCTCATGGCATACCAGACTCCGAATGGGTCTCAGTAAATGCCTGTGAAATTGAAGTAGCGGGCATCGGGGCTGAGAAAGCGCCTGAGTACTGGAAGACTGGCGACTAGCATAACGGAAGCATCGCCGGCAGTTTTGAACCTATGCAGTCTCTCTGCCTCTATCCTTGCGTTTTTTCGGAAAATCGGTAGTAGGATGGCTTACCGAAGCCATTTCGGAGCAAGGATACAGAGTACCAAATAATTTGCTGCAAATATAGCCAGACGACGAATAGTTCAGGGGTTGAACAAGGCACAAAACAGACGGCAAGGGACATCGTGGTCTGGGCCTAAGCAAGGGATGCAGTACAAATGAAAATCTTTGAGGTATCTGCTTTCCACAGGTAAGACAATTGTTAACTTTTACGGACATCTGTTGGAGCAATAAAAAGGATCCCCAACGGGCTACTTATCTTTCTTTTGAAGACTACGGTTCTGAAACTCTAAAACGAAACTTTCGGGAGTTGGCCAACCGGCACTTGCGAAATGCTTCTGCTTCAGGCATCGCACGGCAAGAAAGACTGGTGTAATGGCGTCGGCTGCATGTTTTCTACCCCTGACATCATGGAAAGTACAGTTTTGTACCTACCATAAATGTAGATGGCCGATAGGTATGCATCTGCAGTCATAACATATGGGTTGTCCTGCCTCAGGCAGCCCTTCGGTCGTCCGGATTCCAAAGTCTGGGTCTGGCCTCGGCTGATGTTGCACTTCACCCGACGTCATAGCTCCTGGGGTATAAAGGCATCAGCCGACGCCATTTTCCTCAGTGTTTCTTGCCCCAGATGCCAGGTGCCCTCTAGGAAGGCTAAATTTGGATAAATGTAGAAAATTCCAAACAGTAGAAGGCAAAATATATATATACATATATACATGCAAACAAATGCACCATAATAGATTCCCCCAGCTAGCTAAAAGAGGGGTAAGTACCCTAGGAATACCACAGAGGGGAAGGAGGGTGGGTAATCCTGACTGCAGATGCATACCTATCGGACATCTACACTTATGGTAGGTACAAAACTGTACTATGTCCTTCAAGGATGCATCTGCAGTCATAACATATGGGTAGAACACCATAGCCAAACTGGGGGAGGAGGCACTAAGATAATGATGGTGTAGTTAAGATCCCCTGTAAAACTGCAGTTGCAAAACCTGCTCGGGATCTGGAGTATAAAGGAAGATTGTAATGCTTGGCAAATGTATGCACGGAGCTCCAAGTAGCAGCTTCTAAAATGTCTTTGGTAGCCACTCCTCGTAGGAAAGCTGTAGTGGTGGCTGTGGCTCTTGTGGAGTGAGGCCTGATATTTTCAGGAGTTGTCTTTCCATGAAAAGAGTAGCAGAATCGAATGCAATTTCCTATCCATTTTGAAATCGTCTGTTTGGAAATTGCTTTTCCTTGCACTCCTGTTGCATATGCTACCAGAAGCTGGTCAGTTTTTCTGCTGGTTTTAGTTCTGTCCAGATAGTAGCGCAGTTGTCTGTGTACATCCAAGGTGTGTAATAGTTTTTCCCCCCTGTTCTGTGGGTTAGGGAAGAACGTAGGTAAATGAATAGCTTGGTTCAAGGATACCCTGAATACCACCTTTGGCATGAAAGTAGGATTGGTTCTCAGAGACACTATCCTGGTGAAAGATAAGGAAAGGCTGCACTGCCATTAATGCCTGTAACTCGGAGACCCTTCTTGCTGAAGTGATTGCTAGAAGGAAAGCAGTTTTCCAAGATAAGAACTGTAAGTCTGCTGATGCTGCGTGTTCAAAAGGGGGAAGTGTTAATTTTTCCAGCACAAAATTGAGATCCCATGCAGGCAGAGGTGGTTTCCTTGGAGGTTTTACATTTTTGATCCCTCTTAAGTGTCTGAGGAGAGGGTGAGAGAAGATAGGAGGATCCATGTTCTACTCTGCTGAAATTGCTGAAGCATGAATCTTAATGGAAGAATAGGACAGGCCATTGTGGAACAGTTCTGCTAAGTATTCTAGGATGTGTGCTAGGTTTGCCAGGGTGACATTTGTTCCCTTTGATGCACTCCAAATGAGGAATCTCTTCCATTTGGCTGAGTATGTTTTTCTTGTGGAGGGTCTGCGAGCCTCCAGGATAATGTCCTTGACCCTCTGAGATAAAACAGATTGGTTTTGTTTTATGCAATTTTCCAGGCAGTTAGCTGCAGCGTTTTCAAGTTTGGATGCATGGTCTTGTAGTTGTTCTGCGTTAGAAGTAAAGGCCATAGAGGTAGAGGCCATGAGTTCGTCCGAGACATGCTTCTCAGTAGCGGGTACCAATGCTGCCTTGGCCAGTCTGGAGCTATCAGAATCACCTTTGGCTGTTCCTCCCTGATCTTCAGTAGAACTTTGTACATCAATGGGAGAGGTGGAAAGGCATAAACTGTCAGGGCCTTCCAGCTGAAAGAAAGGGAGTCCACCCTCCAGGCTTGTGGGTGGTATTCTCGAGCAGAATTTCTTCAGTTGGTGGTTGAGTGGGGAGGCGAACAGGTCCATCTCTGGCATTCCCCATTTCTTTGTTATGGTTTTGAAGATGTCTGGATGCAGTATCCGTGGTAGTTCTGCTTAAGCTGTCTGCTAGTGAATTCTCTTTTCCTGGTACGAATCTGGCCTGCAGTTGAATGTTGAGATTCAGGCCTAGGTTCCACAGGTCCATTGCCATCCGGCATAGAGGGTAGGAATGCGTGCCTCCCTGTTTGTTGATGTACCACATGACTGTGGTATTGTCTGTCCTTATCAGCAGGTGTCCTTGCTGGAGGAATGATTTGAATGCCTCGATTGCATGCTTCACTGCCAGCATCTCCTTTAGATTTGTGTAGATTCAGCTGGTCTTGAGACCATAGGCCTTGGATACACTTGTCTTCCATGTGTGCCCCCCAGCCTAGGTCTGAGGCGTCCGTGGTGATGGTCTGCCTTGGTTGTGGTTTGTGGAAAGGCAACCCTCTGTTGGTCTGGCAGGCCTGAGCCCACCACAGGAATTCTTTTTTCAGGCATGGAATGATTGGTATCATGGTTTCTAGACTGTGTCTGTGCTGAGACCATACATTCCTTAGGTACCATTGTAATTTTCTCATATGCAGCCTGGCCTGTGGGATCAAGATTATGCAAGATGCCATGTAACCCAGGGCCTGCAGGACTTTCCTTGCAGTAAGCTGAGTTTGTCTTGTCAATGCCATGAAGTAGACTGGGAGTTGCTTTTGTTTTTCTTCTGTGAGAAAAGCCATCTGAGTTAGTGTCCAGTTCTGCACCCAAGAATGTTATCCTTTGGGATGGCACTAGTCTTGACTTCTGTATGTTGACTGTGTATCCCAAGGCTTGTAACAGTTGTATGACATAGGCCAAATCCTTTATTATTTTTGTCTTGTTGTCCGCTTGTATTAGGCAGTCGTCCAGGTATGGGTAGATCTGAATTCCCTGAAGCCTGCAATGTGCAATTACTGATGCCAGGCATTTCGTGAATACTCTGGGCGCAGTAGATAAGCCAAAGGGCAATGCTGAGAATTGATAATGCTCTGATCCTGCAAGAAATCTGAGGTGTCTTCTGCAATCTGGTCATATAGGGATGTGCAGGTATGCCTCCTTGAGATCTAGAGTCACCAGCCAAGACTCCTTGCCCAACATGGGAAGAAGTTGCTGTAGGGTCAGCATCTTGAATTTTGGTACAATGAGGTATGTGTTCAGTGCGGACAAGTCGAGAATAGGCCTCCATTGAGTTTCTTTTCTTGATACAAGGAATAGTCTGGAGTAAAATCCTTGGCCTTGTTCCATAGATGGTACCCTTTCTACCGCTTTCATCTGAAGTAAATTTTTGATTTGTCTTAAAGCCTCTGGCTTATGATTTGGTGGTAGGTTTGGCATCCCTCTCTTTTTTGGTAAAGTGTGGAAGTGAAACCTGTAGCCTTTGTCTATTGTTTGCAATGTCCATTTGTCTCCTGTAATGCAATGCCAGTTTTTTTAAAATAAAGCTAACTTTCCGCCCAAGGGTGCTTCCAGTTGTTCCCTGGTAGGCGGAATCAGAGCCAAGTCATTGTGTCTGTCCTGTGGAAGTGGTTGTATTCGCAGCTGTGGCGGTACTCCTCTGGTTGGCAGGCTGCCACTGACGACCCCTGTAGGCACCCCTTGATTGACCTCTGCCTCTTGGGCGTCTATTTCTGCCTCTCTGTGCTCTGGAGGTGTCTGGAAAGGACCAATTCTTTGAGGGCCAGTTTCTGCTGAACCTCGGAGGTTGGACCTGCAGAAAATCCTTGACTGCACAGATTTTGCTTTTTCTTCCACTTTCTTTAGAACCTCTTGTGCAGGGGAGCCAAATAAACTTTGTTTCTCCATAGGGGCATCTAGGAGTTTAGACTTGACATGGTCTGGCAAGGATTGCTCTTTTAGCCAGGCATGCCTTCGAATCACTGCTCCAGTCATAGCTGATCTAAATGAAGCCTCCAGTGCATCATAGCCACATTTTAAGAAATGATTACTGACCTGCTGAGAGTTGTGTACCACATCCTGAAGGGACTTACGGTCTAAAGGTTCAGGAGAGGAAAGCTTTTTATTCAGCTGATCTAACAAAAATTCCTGGTACTGTATCATGTGAAATTGACAGTTTAAAGCCCTGGCAGAAAGAGTAGCAGATGTATAAACCTTTTTACCCCATCTCTCTAATGCTCTTGACTCTCTTTCAGAGGGTAGGGGGTTTTTGGCAGTGGCAGCTGCAACACCCTTTGGGCCCTGAGAAATAGTTTCTGGGTCTGCAGCATGGGCCTTTTATAAGTGGAAGTGAGAATCCGGGACCCTGTAATATCTGTCAGGTTTGGCAGGGGCCGGGGGAAGAGAATCAGGGGCAGAACTGGCATCATTGTATGCATCAACAACAACTAATAGTACAGGTGGTATGGCTAAAGGCCTATGCTGTGGCAAGTGTAAAAAAGTCCTTGGCCTTTTCCTAGAATCAGAAAAATCCTGACCCTGCCATTGAAAGTGTTCCCTCATTGAGTGTAAAGTCTCACCAAAGGAAAATTCTTCTGGGGGGGGGGGGGGGGGAGGCAGAAGGAATAGAGTCTTCTGCATCCGAATCCTCATAAGGTGAGTATGGTCCTTCCTGATGGTCTGATAAATCTGATCCATCCGAGGAATAGTCAGAGGAGAGAGGTTCAGGGGGTTCAGTCCTAGGCCTTTTTTCAGGAGGAGGTTGTGAGGCCCTGTCTGGGTGAGGTTGGGATCCCCTAATCAGAGATATAAGGTCCTCAGCAAGGCTGAGAATCTTAGAACTTGAGGAAGGTCTGTGAGAGGAAGCTTTTGTGGGTAAGGCCTTGGAAAGTTTAGCTGCTTTAGCCCTGGAGAAGGCCTTAATAGACATAGAAGCAGGGGGTCTAGCTGCCCCACGTGCAGGAGTAGAGATGTCCCAACGGAATGGTGTCGGACAAATCTTGTGCGCCTGCTTCTTCGGTAGGAATTTCTGTAGCCGACTCAGCCGGGGCCCTCTGTAGCCTCAGTTGTCGGAGGCATGCTTTCGGCAGAAGGAAGAACCGAGGACTCTGTTTCAGCCGAAACCGAGACACTCGCGGTAGGCCTAACAGTGGTTTCAGCCGAAACCGCGGGCCGCGAGTGTCGGTCCTTTTCCTTGCGTTTTTTTGGCTAAATGTGTAGTCGGAGTCTCCGATGGCATTTT
Source organism: Protopterus annectens (assembly GCF_019279795.1). NCBI lineage: Eukaryota > Metazoa > Chordata > Ceratodontiformes > Protopteridae > Protopterus > Protopterus annectens. The sequence continues at coordinate 1,547,878,424 of NC_056745.1, read as the reverse complement.
ATATGCAAAAGCGGAACCAAAAAACTCTTCTGCAAACTCCGACCGACGTCTAAGTGTCCGTCGGTTGAAGGAAGCACAGGCTAAACAAGCTGATACGTCGTGGTCTGGGCCTAAGCAAGGAAGGCAGCAAGAGTGGAAATCCTTATGAGGTATTTGTTTCCCACAAGTTAAACAATTACTTACTTTGTCTGACATCGGCTGAGGCAAGAAAGAGTCCCCAACGGGTGCCAGCTTTTAGAAGTCTTCGGTAGCTGAAATCTCTGGATCTGACAGACCGGCACTTGCGAACAGCTTCTGCTTCGGGCACCGCGCGGCAAGAAAGACTGAGGAAAATGGCGTCGGCTGATGCCTTTATACCCCAGGAGCTATGACGTCGGGTGAAGTGCGACATCAGCCGAGGCCAGACCCAGACTTTGGAATCTGGCCGACCGAAGGGCTGCCTGAGGCAGGACAACCCATATGTTATGACTGCAGATGCATCCTTGGACATCAAGAGACCGCATCCGACGCAGGAATCCAAGACTCTGGTATTCAGGCTGGCCAAGGGCTTCCTACAGGCAGATAACCCAAATGTGATGACTGCAGCAGTGAAACAAAAAACATCCAGGCTGCTTCTTTGGGGAAGGGGTGTGTAGGCATGTTGTACATGAAAGTGCAAGGCCATCGTATAATCACTGCTGGCAAAAAACAAAAGTGTCATCACTTGTTGGTGTGCAGTGTATTTTTACCAATCACAACATGAAACAGCAAAATGTTATGCAGTTTGCACATTTATCTTTTTCTAAGTGAGAAATTAGTATATAAAAAGGGGCTATCATTTTGGGGGCATAAACACGAGAGGAAAGGGCAGTTGTGGTTTGATGGAGGGCAGTATCTATTAAACAGTAAAGTAGCAACTTCCCACTCAGCGGTGGTGTACCTTCTCAGAAACAGTCCACTCCACTGAGATAACCTATTGATTTTGTAACCAAATATTTAGGTTAAGAATACTTTGTTTTTTTACTATTACAGTAGACTGCCTTAAGGGAACTGAAATATTGTTTCTTACATAAAACTAACAAAATCCAGCATTTCACAAGGCTTGTGTTGTTCCATTTAGGGAGCACATCTAATTTTTACCTTGGGGCTGTTGGACCATTTATTGGAAAGTGTGGTGAAGGTACTGTACACTAAAATCAACATCAGACCTGAAGGGGAAAAAAAAAGTTATGTACCCACCATAATGTTCCATCTGAATAGTTCTGCTTCATTTGTCTTCAATCTGTGGGTACCGGATCAGAGCCTGCAACTTCACAAGCATCTGCTCCGAGCTCAAAGCTCCTCCCCCTACCCATGATACACCACCACTACCTTCCAACCCTCAGATCGAGTTTGCTGCATCCTACACTAAACAACCCGAGCCAAACCACCTTACCCCACACAATCTGCCACTTATGAAACATGTCCATAAGGTAAGGCCAAGGGTAAGGAGGGAGGGACAGCTGAAGACAAATGAAGTAGAACTACTCAGATGGAACATTAAGGGGAGTACATAACTTCTTTATCTGAAGTAGTTTACTTTGTTTGATCTTCAACCTGTGGGACAGAGTCCCCAGCTACTTAACACCTGGGTGGCCCTCATGTAAGAATATTCTGGAGCACCACAGAAAAAGGATGCTCTCCTTTGAGAAGTCAAATCCAATTTAAAGTGAGAAATAAAAGTATGGGATGAGGACCACATAGCAGCAGAACAAATGTCCTCTAAGGATACTTTAGACCAAAAGGCTGCAGAAGTAGCCATGGACCTTGGCGAATGAGCTCTAATCTGACCCCGAGGAGACTATCCTTTATCCTTGAAGATGTGAAGGATGCATAGAGAAATCCACCTAGCAATGGTCACCTTGGAAATAGGTTTACCCAAAACGGGTTTAGAAAAGGACACAAACTGAACAGATTTATGAAAAGATTTGGTCCTGTGCAAATAGAAACATAGCTGTCTATGAACATCCAACAAATGCAACTTGTATTTAGCTTTGTTTGTGAAATCTGGAAAGAAAACAGGTAAATTGATAGTTGATAGATATTGACCTTGGATGCCACTTTTGGAGGAAAGGAGGGACTGGTGCGAAGAGAAACCCTGTCCTTATGAAAAAACATGTATGGAATCTTGACAGACAACGCCTCAAGTTCTGAGACCCTCCTAGCAGAGCTGACAGCCACTAGGACGGCTGACTTCCAAGACAGAAATTTAAGATCTATGGTTGCTGCAGGTTCAAAGGGGCAACCAGCGCTTGTAGTACCCATAGTAAGGTCCCATGGGGGGATACGAACTTTGATCAGAGGATGTAAGAGGAAGGTACCTTTGATAAAGGCTTTGCATAATCTGGAAGAGGCCAAAGAAGTTAGTTCTCACCAACGTGAAAATGAGAAATGGCGGCTAGTTGAACCTTCACTGTAGACGAGCTAGCCCCTGTTGAAAAATGCTCGTGAAAAAATCAAGGACAGACAGAATGGGAGCCATGAAAGGATCTAAGTTCATTTGAGAGGCCCAAAAGGAAAAATGCTTCCATTTGCTACGATAAATCTTCCTGGTGGACGACTTATGAGCTGCCACCAGAATAGACCTGACCGAAAAAGACAATCTGGGAGTCCTAGCAATTAAGGGAACTGGAGCAGCCAAGCTTTAGACTGTCCAGATTTGGATGAGGGACCCTCGAAGGCGAGAGATGAGATATGGAAAGGGATCCAAGGAGGAGATAGAAAATGAGACCAGAGGAAGGGAAACCATACCTGGCGAGGCCAAAATGGAGCAATGAGGATCACTCTGCACCCCAGTCGACAAGCCTTCTGGAAGAACTTTGGAATAAGGGGTACAAGGAGGGTACTTCACGTTGGAAGGAGATGAGATCGCAGCAAGGCTGACTCCACTCTAGAAAGATCTGTTCTGCTGCTGAAGGATTCAGAGACCACTCGTAAGGCTTCAGAATAGTCCGGCTTAGTTTGTCCGCTAGAATGTTGGACCATCCCGGAATGTGCATTGCTACCAGAAAACGACTGATAGAGATCGCCCATTTTCAAACTCTCATGGCCTTGCGACAACGGGGGTAAGATCTGGTCCCTCTGTTTTTTGATGTACCAGACCACTGACATGTCTGAATCGCAATGGTTCCCAGAGGTAGAAAGGTATGAAGGGCCTGCAACTCTAAAAAGGACCGCACTCCTCTCCAGAATGTTTATATGCAAACTGGTCTTTATCGGGGACCACATGCCTTGAACTGTCCTTCCTGAGCAATGCCCCCCCCCCCCCCCAGCTGGGAGGCATCCATGGTCACTCTGGCTTTGAGAGGGGCTGTGACAAAACCTAGTCCTTCCAAGATTTCCAAAGAATGCATCCACCAGAGAAAGGACAACCTGCAGGCTTTGCTTATGTGTATCAGGTATGACAATGGGAGAGCCAACATAGACCACTGCACCGCTAGAGTCCACTGAAGTACTTGTATGTGTAAGCGAGCACATGGTAGAAGCATGATCGTTGCTGCCATAAAGACTAGGGCCCTTAAAACTGGCTCTGCTGAGGGGAGATCAGATGGATAAATGAAAGACTTGCATCTGTAAGCTTCAAATTTTCTCCGAGGCCAGGAAGACTTGTCTGTAATGTGTCTATCTGTGCTCCTATGTACTCTATAACCTGGACAGGGTTCAGAAGAGATTTGGCTGTGTTGACGAATTCCTAGATGGCGTGCAAGGCATATGAAATAGTCCCTGGTCTGGCAAAGTAGACGCTTGGTGGGAGCAGTAAGGAGCCAATCGTCCAGGTAAGGGTAGACCTGAATTTCCTGAAGCCTCAGGTGAGCCACTACTACTGCCACCACTTTGCTGAGCACCCTGGGGGCTGTAGTGAGGCCAAAGGTAAGGCTCGAAACTGATGATTGGCCCCTAGCCGAAAGCGGAGAATCCTCTTGGAGCTTCTGTGCATCTTTATGCGATAGTAAGCATCTTGGAGGTCGAACGAGCACATCCAGTAGCTCTCTTGCAGGTACGGCAGGATGCACTTTAAGGTGACAATCCGAAACTTCTCTTTGGCAACTGACAGATTCAGAGTAGACGGGTCCAGAATGGGCCTCAAGTCCCCTGTCTTTTTTGGGGCCAAAAAGAAAGTACAGTTGTGTACACTTACCATAAAGGTAGTATATTCACTTTTGCAGTCATTACATTTGGGTAATCTGCTGGCAGGTTGCCCTCAGTCAGCCTGAATATCAAAGTCTTGGGTCCTGAGGTCAGTTGCGGTCTCTTCTTCCATGACATATATATATATATATATATATATATATATATATATATATATATATATATATATATATATATATATATATGGCGGGTGGGTAACCCAGACTGCAACAGTGAATACACATCTACATTTATGGTAAGTTTACACAACTGTACTATGTTCTTCGGGTTTCACTGTTGCAGTCTACATTTGGGTAGAATCCCAAAGCTATGAATGGGAGGATGGAGCCAAATAGCATTAGGAGCGGCTATAAGGCCTTGCAGAACTGCAGTGGCAAAGCCTGCTCTGGACTTGGAGAAGAGAGGCAAATGATAATGCTTTATAAAAGTATGTACAGAGCTCCAAGTAGCAGCTTCTAGAATGTCTTTGGTTGGAACTCCTCTGAGGAAAGCTGGTGAAGTAGAGGCAGCCCTGGTGGAATGTGACCAGATTCCCTTGGGCACTGGTTTACCATGATGCAAGTATCATTAACAAATGCAGTGGCTTATTCACTTAGAAATAGTTTGCTTTGATATACCCTTCCCCTCTGATCCTGCAGCAAATGCCACCAGTAGTTGCTCAGACTTTTAGAGATTTGGTCCTGTAAGTAGAATCTTAGTTGTCTGTGTATGTCCAAGGAATGCAGAATCCGCTCCCACTTGCTCTGCGGAGTTGGGTAAAAAGTTGGCAGGTGAACAGTTTGGTAAAGAGCCACACTGGATACCACCTTAGGCATAAAGGAAGGATTGGTCCTGAGGGACACCCTGTCTGGATAAGATGTAATAAAAGGCTCCACAGCCATGAGGGTCTGTAGTTGTGAAACCCTTCTTGCCGAAGTGATTACCAAAAGGAAAGCTGTTTTCCAAGATAAAAACTTTATAGCCACAGTAGCTGCTGGTCCAAAAGGAGGCAGGGTGAGTTTTTCCAGCACAAAATTGAGGTCCCATGCAGGAGTTTGTGATCTTCTGGGAGGCCTTAAATTTTTGGCCCCTTTAAGATACGGTTTTAACAGAGGATGAGAAAAGATGGGAGGCTCCGTGTTGTAATAAGCTGAGATGGCAGAGGTATGGATTTTTATTGAAGAAAAAGATAGGCCCTTGTCAAATATCTCAGTCAAGTATTATAAAATCTGAAGAATATTTGGCTTTGCTGTGTCCGTTCCTTGTGCTTGGTTCCAAGCACAGAATCTCTACCATTTATCAGCATAAGATTTTCTAGTACTAGGCCTTCTGGCTTCCAAAATGACATCCATCACAGATTTAATGAGAGGTGTTATTTGAATAATTATTTGATCAGCCATGCTGCAAGATTCAGAGTTTGAAGCTGTGTGTGCAGAATTTGATTGTTCTGCTGACACAGTAGATGAGGTATTTGAGGCAAGTACCATGGAGGAAGTTGAGACATATTCCTTAGAAGTGGGTACCAGTGCTGGCGAGGCCAGTCCGGAGCAACTAGGATAATTTTTGTTTGTTCCTGTCTGACTTTTAGTAAGACCTTGGAGAATAGAGGCAGAGGAGGAAAGGCATAGACTTATAGGTTTTTCCAGCTGAAAGATAGGGCATCCACTTTCCATGCCTTTTTATGATGAGTTCTTGTGCAGAACTTGTCCAACTGAATTTCAGGGAGAGGCAAACAGATCTATGTCTGGGCTCCCCCATTTCTGTGTTAACATGCTGAAGATTTGTTCTGTTGACATGATTCTGCCTACCAAAGAAACTTCTGTTGTAGGGAGGGAATGAGAGGAATCATTATTTCCAGACTGTGACAATGCTGACTCCATAAACTTTTTAGATACCATTGTGGTTTCCTCATATGCAGTCTTGCATATGGAATTAGTAGAATGCAGGATGCCATGAACCCCAAAGCCTGCACAATTTGTCTTGCAGATAACTGGGTTTTTGTTGCCATCTGTTTGAAGTATATAGTCAATTGCCTTTGTTTGTCTGGCGTAAGGTAAGCCATCTGGGCAGTTGTACTCAAGCTTGTACCCAGGAATGTAATTTTTTTGAGAGGGCACCAGTTGTGATTTCTTTTGGTTTACTGTGTACCTAGGCATGTTAGAAGCCTTTTTACAAACGCTAGATGTTGGAGAATGTCCTTGTTTTCTGCTTGAAAGACAGTCCAAGTAAGGATAGATTTTGTATGGTTCTTTGTCTGCAAAATGCAATTACTGGTGCCAGGCACTTTGTAAAGACCCTGGGCGCAGTAGATAAGCCAAAGGGCAATGCAGGGAGGTGGCAATGCACAAAACCTGCCTTGAAGCGGATATCTTCTGCACGATTCCCTTACTTGGATATGCAGGTATGCCTCAAGTCTAGAGTCACTAACCAAGCGTTTTTGTCCAGCATGGGCAGAAGTTGTTGTAAAGTCAGCATTTTGAATTTTGGGATGTACAAGAATGTGTTCAAAATCAATAAGTCCAGTATTGGACACCAGGCATAGTCTTTTCTGGGTACCGATAAGTCTAGTATTGGACGCCAGGCATGGTCTTTTCTGGGTACCAGGAACAGTCTTGAATAAAAACCTTGTCCTTTTTCCTGTTCTGGTTGAATCGCCCCCATATCCATGAGGGACGTAGCTTGTTTCTGAGCCTCTGCCCATTGATTCTGTGTCAGATCTGGCCAACAGTTTGGAATTGACAAAGTATGGAAATGAAATCTGTACCCCTGGGATACTATGTTTAATACCCACTTGTCCTGGGTTATTAACTGCAAATTTTGAGCATGAAGTGCTAATTTTCCCCCAAGGGGGCTGCCAACAGATAAGTGCTTGGTGATGGTAGGGGGAAGTCATTGAGACTGTAGCGTTGTGCTTTGTTTCCTCCAGATTTGGAGGTGGAGGCACCCCATTACTTTGACGTGCAAGAACCCTGTGATTGGTATCTAGAGCCTTTTGAGTGCCTGGGTTGCCTTGTGAGGCCTCTGTTGGACACAGGAAAGGACCATTTTTTAGTAGACCAGTGTCTATTGAATTCTGGTGGCTGCACTTGTAAGAAATCTTTTTCAGTTTGTATAGATTTAGCTTAGTCTTCCATTTTCTTTAAAACATTTTTTGCCTTATTACCAGAGTATCATGCTGTAAAGGTGCATCCAACAATTTAGCTTTAACATGATCACGCAGATTTTGCTCGAGCCACACATGCCTTCTAATCAGAGATCCAGTAACTGCGGCCCTGCAAGAGGCCTCCAAGGAATCAAAACCACATTGCAAAGTATGCTTTCCAACCTGTTCTGCTGCATGCAATAATTCCTGTAATTCTTTATTTTCCACACAATCGGAAATAATCATTTTCTGTTTCAATAAGCCCATAATATACTGTTGATATTTAAACATATGAAACTGGCAGTTTAAGGCCCTAATTGCCAAGGTTGCAGACGTATAAACCTTCTTTCCCCATCTATCCAGCGCTCTGGAATCTCTATCAGAAGGGGTAGGACTCTTAGCTGTTGAGGCCTTTACACCTTTAGGACCCTGTGAGATGGTTTCAGGATCTGCAGCAGGATTTTTGAATAAAAATTTGTGGGAGTCAGGAACTCTAATATCTATCTGGCTTACTAGGAGCCGGAGGTAGGGAATCAGGAGCCATGCTTGATTCTGCAAACACAACAATGTCTAATACAGGAGGTATAGCCAAAGGCCTATGCTGGGGAAGAAGGAAATCCCCAAGCCTCTTTTTTGATTCGGAGAAATCCTGACTCTCCCAATGAAAATGTTCCCTTAAAGTATGCAAGGTTTCTCCAAAAGAATAATCCTCAGGAGGAGATGCAGATGGAATGGATTCTTCAGCATCTGAATCCTCATAGGGTGGCAAAGAAAATTCCTGATCAGAAGAGGAATCAGAATAGAAACCTTATCTGAAGGACTCATAATCGGTGTCTTGCCTATGCCTCTTAGCATGGGGGGGTTGGGAGCCCCTGATCAAGATAATTAAGTCTTCAGCCATTTTGATCATCTGTTTTTTAGGCATAGGGGCCTGAGCACGTGGCTCATGCGTCGGTTTTCTAGACTTAGAAGTTGTTTTTGAAGCTGGCGTCAGTTTTATATAGAAATGTTGAGGCCTGAAAACACCCTCAGAAGCCGGTGCCTGCTCAGCGGCTCCGGACCCATCAGAGGGAGAGACACATCCACGGGTTCAATACTCTGAGAATCTTGCGGCATACCGGACTCCGCATGGGTCTCTGTAGAGGCCTGCGACTCGAAGCACCTCACTGAGTACCAGCAAACCGGCGACTGGCTTAGGAGAAGATTCACCGGTTTTGGACCTCGACGGTCTGTCCTTTTCTTTGCGTTTTTTGTGAACTCCGGTAGTCGAATTGCTATCCGACGACATTTCAGGGTAATTAAATCTGGATCCAAAACATTTTGAAGCAAAGATATACAGACGCTTAATAGTGCGTTAGTTAAATCTAGCACAAAACTGACAGCAAGGCCCATTATGATCTGGGCCTAGGCAAGGAATATAGTACAAATGAAAATCCTTTTGAGGTACTTGCTTCCCACAAGCAATGCAATTAACTTTTACTGATATCGGTAAGGAGCAGGAAAAAGTTTCCCCAATGGGGTACCTAGCTTTAATTGAAGACTTCGGTTCTGAAACTCGAATGTGAAAATTTCAGGAGTCGGCCGACCGGCACTTGCGAACTGCAACTGGTTCGGGCACCGCGCAGCAAGAAAGACTGAAGAAAAAGGTGTTGGCTGCATGTTTTATACCCCTGACGTTATGGAAGAAGAGACAGCAACCGACACAGGACCCAAAACTTTGATATTCAGGCCGAATGAGGGCAACCTGCCAGCAGATTACCCAAATGTAATGACTGCAACAGTGAAACACGAAGAACATCCTGGAGTAGATGCCTGATCCGGACTGATCTAGGGGGACTGGTTTGATGGCTCGTTTCTTTAGCAATTTGGAAACCTCTAGTGCTGCTGCCTCCCTTTGTGCAGGTGGTATACCTGGGAGGTTTGGAAGGGGTAGGGAGAACCACAAACAGGACTGAATTGCCTCTGGAAATTATCTGAAGCACCCAACGGTCTGATGACATGGTCCCCCATGCCATCAGGTGCAACGAAAAGTGACCCCCCCTCCCCCGACTGCCTCTAGAGCAGAGCAGTCGGGCAACCCCTCAGGGCTGCTGCGTGGGCCTCTCCAAGAACGGTTCGAGACCCAACATTCCTCGGCCCCCTCTGCCTCTGGGCCGGTGTCCGTCCTGTCCCCCTCGGCCTCTAGTGGAAGAAGGGACCCCAAGTGTCACGGGAATACTGAGACTTCCGGAACCACATCATCTTTTGCCCTTGCTGATTCTGGGAAAAGGATCTTAGAGGGTTCCAGAATCGGATTCCAACACCAGACAGCGTCTTCCCATCTTTCTCACTCTGGAACAAGGTGTCATGCCAGTCTTTCCAAAGAGGGAAGAACCATCAATAAGGGGCATTCACAAAAGACACCTTGAAGGGTTCTGTGAAATGACAACCTGAGCCAGGCATGACACCTCATGGAAACGCCGGACCCAGGGGGGGGGGCTTGAGATTTTATCCGGGTGCTTTGGGATTGGTTCCACGGTGTCTGGTTCCTTCCAAGCCCGCGAGGTGACAAAGTCCACTAATGGATCCGAGGGGGGGATGTGGACCCAGGAAGTAGACGGGCCCGTGCCAAAGGCCTCCAGGAACACAGATTCGTCCCAGGAAGGTTTTGGGGTGGATCAACCTCCCCGCTGGTGCAATATTTCCATGATGTCTCCAAAGAAGCCATCCTCGGGAGGTGATCTGGGGGAACCTTCCCCATCATCCAAATCAGTATCATCAGTGAGAACTCCTGAGAGGAGTCCAAGTGCCTCCTCTTGGATGTACGCTTGTGAAGAACCTCTCCAGTGGGGCTCACCGTCGTGGAACTGCAAACCACCTGTTGTTCATAGGTTCATACTAGGCTATCTGCCCAAGGGCATTTATAAGCCTAGCCCGCTTTCGCCACCCCTTTAGTTTGGAGGATACTATGCCCATTATTTTGCTGTGCCTCTGTCAAGCAGTGACACTGAGATAATCCCTGGGGTATATCTGCGATCTCCCATCCATTGGTCAAAATTTCTCTTGAACAAAGCCAGCGAGGTGCTCTGCCTCACATGTACCGGGATTTTGTTCCACAGCATAGGGAGTCTCTGGGTGATGAATCTGTCCCTCCAGCACGTCCTATTAATAACCATGTCAAGGTTTAAGTCTCCCGCCCTTGTAGTTCTGAGGGATCTAGATTTTTTGAGGTGAAGCATGTTAATCAATTCTGGGTTGGACATGGCCTTGTATGTCAGGCACAGGTCACCTCTGAGCAAACGGTAAGCGACTGAATAGAGCTGAAGTTCCTTCAGTCGGGCAGCATAGGACATATTTTTGAGACCCTTTATCCTTTTGGTGAGGAACTTTTGGGGCTTTTCCAGTTGCTGCAGGTGTCGTGTCAGATACATTCCGAATGGGGCATTGTACTCAATCATTGGCCTGATGAGGGATGAGTACAGGGGGACGATGACTTCCCTTGATCTAGATGTGAATCCCTTCATGATCAGGTGGGCAATGTAGAAGGTCTTCCTAACTACTTTGGCAACGTGAGTGTCAAATGAAAGGTTACTGTCCACCTGGGTACCCAGATCCCTGATAACCTCTTCTGTGCTTAGTGGGTTGCCGCCTATATGGTAGCTAGGGGTAACCTTGTTTTTGCCGAAGGGTATAACTATGCATTTTTTGGCGTTTAATTTTAGGCCATGGCTCTGGCACCAGTTATCCGTTTCTATAAGACCTTTCTGAAGGATATCTGTGTCAGATGTGTTCTCAACTATGGCGCCCAGTTTGCAGTCATCTGCAAATTTTGTCAGCCATAATCCTCCTGTGTTTGCTTGTACTTCTGAAAAGTAGATGCCGAACAGGAGAGGGCCCAGGACTGAGCCCTGTGGGATACCACTTGTGACAGGCTTTGAGTCTGACATGGCGCCAGCAATTCTGACCCTGTGGGTTCTGTCACTTAGCCAGTTTGCAACCCATCTTGTGACGTATGGGTTTACATTTAAGCTGATGAGTTTTTCAATGATACCTGAGTGGGGTATTGTGTCGAAAGCCTTTGCCAGGTCGAGGTAGACTGTGTGGACTGCCTTTCCCTCATCAATGGCCTTGGTGACTGTTTCGAAAAAGTCAACCAGGTTTAAAAGGCATGATATGCCCTTGACAAAGCCAAACTGGGTCGGATCCAAAGTCTGCAAGTCTCCTATGTCTTTATTTATGAGTTCCATTATGATCCTCTCCATAGCATTGCAGATCAAGCTTGTCAAGCTGATGGGACAGTATTTCCCAGGTCGGTGGAGGCACCGCCTTTGTGAAGTGGGACCACAGTTGCCGTACGCCACTCCTTAGGCACGTATCCTAAGGTGAGGCTAAGATTAAACAGCTGCCCTAACTGTGGGTTTAATTCCTCATCGAGTTCGTGGAGCACACATCTGGGGACACCATCTGGTCCCATGGATGCTGTGTTTTTTTGCCTTGGAGAGAGCAGTTCTCACCTGAGCGTTAGAGATGTTTGGGGGGCTATAATTCTCTGATAAAGATATCTCACCTTTTGGGGGGGAGGGGGGGGGTTTTGCACTGAACCTGTCAGCCAGTATGTTGGCAATGTCTGTAGGTTCAGTAATTTTTACATCATTTTGAACTAATTCTGAGCATATCTGGGAGTTTCCTCCCAGGTTTCTAACATAGCTAAAGAAGGCCTTATAATTGTCCTTCGAGTCCTTAGCGACTTTTCTCTCAAAATTTGCCTTGGATGATTTTATGAGAGATCTTAGTTTTTTTTACTTATAATGATCAAGGGTGTTTTCCCTTTTAAGGATTTTGCTCTATCTTGTAGTAGCTTCCTCCTTTTGTTGTACAGCTTGTTTATGGCTGGGGTCCACCAGTCTGGACGCTTGCCTTTGGTACAAAGTCTTTGTTTTGTTTGGGACTGCCTGATCCATGCAGTCCTGTAGGTGCTGGTAGAAGGCATTTGTAAGTGATTCAGCGGCTTGAGTAATGGTTTCCGCAGTCTCGGTGGCCTTAAAAGAGACCACACTAGCCTTTAGAAGTGTGAAGTCGGCTTTTGAGAAGTTCTTCACTGTGGTCTTTTTTATCTCAGGTGGGGGCGGGATGTGGACTTCCAGTGAGATTAGTTTATGGTCTGATCTCACCAGTGAGGGGTATACTTCGGTGTTGAACATTGTGACCCCATGTTCGTGATGATGAGATCTAGTATGTTATCTCCTCTTGTGGGGATGGTGACTAGTTGTTCCATGGCATTTGAGTTTATGAACTCTAGGAACCTTTGGGCTAGAGTGTTGGGGCTTGAGTAGTGATCCCAGTCTATATTCGGGTAGTTGAAATCACCTAGTATGATGGTGTTTGGAGATACATTTATCCCCTCCAGTGTTTTCAGGAAAGCTATGTGAGGTTCCTGAGATTGAGAGGGTGGCCTGTAATATGCTACAAATTGCAGAGCAGTCTTGCCTATGGTTAATTGCACCTGGATGGTCTCTGATGCATCGTGCGTTGCCACCAACCTTGAGGTGTGGGTGTTCTTGATGAATATAGACACCCCCCCTCCTTTCTTGGTGTTGTCCGGATTTTGGGGCCGGAACGCATGATATGAGGTAAAGCCTGATAGTGCCGGGGTGCTCTCGGGAGCCTTGAACCAGGTTTCAGTCACAGCACAGACATCGATGTTCTCCATACTGAGAAGGGTCTCGAGTGCGTGCATCTTGAGGTTGAGACTTCTGGCGTTGAGCAGCATTACCCTTAGTTTTTTTTCCTTTTTTGTGTTCTAGGGTGGTAGGTTTAGAATTTGAGCCTTGCCTAAAAAAGGCACTATGGGGGTGGCAAGAGCCTTTGCCAATATCCGGAAGCCCAGGGGTGACAGGTGCAAGCCGTCCCTTACGAAGCAGCGTGGCTTGTCCAGCATGTCATCCCAGGCAGACAGACATTAGATCCCCTTTGAATGACACCAGAGTTTAAGCCAATTATTAAAGCTGATCATCTTGTCTCTGTATTGTGGCATCATTCTTGGTGAAGGTAGGATACTGCTCAAGGTCAGGGTCATACCTGCCTGGGCTACATAATCAGAGAGCTCCTCTATGTCTCTTTTCATGTAGTCCAAGGAGGTACGTCTCAGGTCGTTCACACCAGCGTGGACAATGACAGAGTCGTACTTGTACCTGCTGTTGAGAGACCTGAGTGCTTGCGTTATGTGGCGGATTCTAGCGTCAGACAGGCAGCTTGCTGTGACCTTTTCCTTGTTCAATCTGGTGAGCGGGACATCAGTGTGTCACCAATGACGAGTGTGTCTGGCATTGTGTTTGGCCTTGAGGGCTGTGACTGTTTGGCACACTGACTATGGGGTCTACGTGTTGCATGTGTTGTGTCCTGAGGTGGCAGTTGTTTGGGTGTCTGCTTTGGTGGCCTCTGCTGTTTTGGTAGATTTTTGATCAGAGCCTCCGAATATGTCTTTGTGTATTTATGTGTATGATATGAAGTTGTGATAGTACTATGTGAGACTGGGTTTGTGGTGTGTGTGGTTACCTTCTCCTCTTGTCTGGTCTTACCAGTCCTATGTTGAGAGAGCTCAGCCTCCAGTTTGGCTATATAGTTGCATCTCTCGCATTTATTTGTGATTTGTGGGAGAAGGAGAGGGTTGTCCGTGTACATGAGACAATTGTAACATTGCCTCAATATTCCCAGATTCACCAGCTGAGCAGGAGAGGACACTAGCAACTGATCCCTCGACATGCTAGAAGGAATAGACAAGGACTTTAAAAGACTCTGGGGGATGTGGGTGATCGAAAGGAGTTTTTTGCTGGTGGGGTACTATGTATAATAAAAGTGCTATATCAAGTAAAAAAATACTTTAGGAGCAAGTGCTAGGCTTTACAGATAGAGAATAGTCTACTTAGGAATCAAGTAGAGCTGAGCTTTTTAGATAAAGAATATGCTGGTTAGATCAGCAGTACAGTTCAAGGAAGGCTGTTTTAAGGGAAAATTTGAAGAGTGGACATTAGGTAGCCCGAATAGTTTAACCTTGATTAACTGCCGCTGCTCTTGTGTGCTCCTGTAGCAACTCCGCGCCAAAACGTGCTTTATAGCAGGGGCTGGAAAAAACAGGAAATGACCCAAAATGGCCAATGAATTACCAGTTACTGTCTCTAACCACTCCTCTGAGGACAAACAGGCAGCTCAGTACTCCCCACTCTCACTGTTGAGTAAAGAAACTTCCCTCTGGCCACACAAGAAAATGGAGGAACACGGGAACCAAATACAAAGCCCAGGGATCAGCAAAATCTGATCACTGGAACAACTAGCTAGGAAAGTTAGGAAAGCAGAAGTATTTTTTTGTTTTTTTTCAAGTTTTTTTACACACAGACAGAAAATACAGTAAATGCTTGGTTTTTCGACTAAATGCTATCAAAGGCTAGTACACTTGAGTGTATTAGCCTGTAGGTTAACTTATAAGCAAAACTTAAGCTAAGAAGTGCAGTCAACAAATTAAGCTCAGAAAAACAGAGAAAACAGGTAATATCACAATAATATATGCAGAAACAGTGGTCGAAATGCACAAAAGGTCGTAAAAAGCAATAAAAATGCTTAAAAAATAAAAAATACTTAGAATCAGGAAAGTCGCTTTTTCTGCTCTCTGCTGCCTTAGGAACTCTGCAGGGGACCACGAGGAGCTATGCCAAGTTCTCTAATGCCAGAAAAGCCAGCCAAAGTGTGCTTTATAGCAGGGGGCTGGAAAAAACAGGAAATGACCCAAAATGGCCAATGAATTACCAGTTACTGTCTCTAACCACTCCTCAAGGGAAACTGCCTGGGGCTCCTCGAGCATGGGTTGTCTCTGCGGTAAAATGACAGGTGTCACACCAAAAGCAGAGGGAGTCTGGGCAGTGTCTGAAGATATAGTCAGGGGTCTCGGCCCATTAGAGAGGACCCTTTCCACAACGAATGCTGAAGGAGAGCGGGCTTCCTGGGACACTAGTAAGGGACCCACTCTCCCCAGATCAGACGTGGGAATCAGAACCGGGCCCAAAGTAGATGGAGCACCGAGGTGGCCATGACCCAACAAGGTCAGCACCGACAGAACAAGCTCCACCCCCTCTGATCCAACACCCAGACTACGGCTCTGAGAGCCACTCTGATCCAAAACACTCCAGGTAGCTGCCGGCATAGAGGAAACAGGTACATTTGGCGCTGTTCCCCTGACTAGGGAACCTCTCTGATTCATGCAGTCAGAAACTGGGGGTCGGATCGGAGAAGGAGATATAGGTGTAAAAAAGGGAAGCGAGCTCCCCCTCCAGAGAGAGAGAGGGGGGGCCGGCAAGACTCCCATCTGAATTAGTGTGCGAATTAATCTCCTCATCAATTCATCCATGTCATCTTGTGAAAGACTGTAGACAGAACACGACGAAGGAACGGACTCCAACCTGGCAGATCAGAGAACCGAAGCCCTAAAAGATGGCCTAGGCTCCTCTGGCTCCAGTGAAAACCTAGGAGATCAGAGCTGAAAGGAGTCAGGTCGGTGCCTAGTCTGAAGTTTGGGGGGGGGGGTCCCGGACGGAGACAAATGGTCCGGGGACCTCTTCCTCTTGTCAGCCTTGTGCTCTCTCTCCTCTCTGCCCCTTCTATGCTCTCCTTCCACAGGTCTAGTGGCAGGAGGATGAGTCCCAGGCTGGGAAGGGAAGCAAAGCCGGGAGCTGAAGAAGAGACAGTCACAGATGTGACCGAAGCAGAACTGGAGGCAGCCACCTCCGTAGTAGGGAGAAGGCCATTCATCATAAAAGTTTTGCTCTACAGTCTTTAAGGGTTTGCAGGTTAAATCCCATGCAAATACTGCAGTCTGTGGAGAAATGGGCAGCACCCAAGCAAAGAACACTGTCTGGCTGTCGGTAATAGAGTTTGTGGCCACACACTGTGCATTTTTTTTAAAACTCATTTTGGCTGACCAGCCAAAGAAAATACAAACGACACGCACTACCCACCACACACACAGAAGCACAAGCACACAGAAAGCTGGGGGGGGGTAACTACAGAACTACCTAGAACTAGAACTATAACGCGACGCACCAGCGAGGGGGAGGAAGGGAGAAGACCTACTCTACCAACAGACGCACTGAAACTATCAAAGAATCAGACTCTTCAAAAACTCTACTCACGACCCGGAGCTCAGGGATCACGATTCGTTGAGAAGAGCAGCAAATGAGATCTGAGGGTTGGAAGGTAATGGTGGTGTATTATGGGTAGGGGGAGAAGCTTGGAGCAGATTCTTGTGACATTGCCAGCTCAGATCAGATACGGATCCGGTACCCACAGGTTGAAGATCAAACAAAGTAAACTACTTCAGATATACAATTTCTTTCTTCTAGCCACGGCAACATTCCTGTTCCTACATACAAAAAGTGTTGTACTTTTGTGCTATGTTTATAATTTTTCCCTTTTTTTTATTGGCAGCGGACCTTTAGTTTGGGCATGGTGAAGGGGGTGGCTGGGTGTAAGCGGTTAGGAAGTGTGATCAACAAAACTGCCATCATTCATTCATTTCAGTGATTGCTGGGAATGCCAATGTCTGTTTGGTTGTAACTATAGTTTAAATTTGCTCTGAACTTCTACACAGTTATTTTTAACTGAGCTACTGTTCTGACTGTCTTCTCTGGCTCGGCTCTTAGTCAGCTCTAACAGCCAAGTCAGACACTTGTCTCTTCAAAAATTCCAGACTTGTCCACGTTCAGCCACAAGACAGTATGTCAACACATTTTCAAAGCGGTCTGCTCACCTCATTAGCTTCCCCACATTTTAAAACAAAACATTCATCCTGAAGGACAGCTACTGATCTACCTCTGCAAAGACAGTTCCAGAACATTATTTACCTCGCAAATCCTTGTGGAAGCTCTCCAAGGCCATATAAAGGATACAGGTATGGGCTTTTACCATATCTTGCCAGAGACTCACTGTAAAGCTTGATTCTTTTGATAGTTTCAAGACATGGCCGATCCAGGTAACTGTAAAGAGAACAATAAAATGTCAACCCCCAAATACAAAAGCAACATTCAGCATCATTCTTAACATATTAACAATTACCTTTTACACTCCAGATTCTAGGACTGTAAGTTAGTGCCTAAGCAAAAAAAGTAAACTAAGTATTTGTACTTTTCTTCACTAAAAGCTACTAAAGGTAATCTTAGCTTAGAGTTCCATGAATCCTCATATCCACTGGAAAGTCTGTAAACGTATCCTCCTTTAAAGAGCAGCCAGTAAAGCTGCAGTAACATATCAAAGCTTAACAAACTCCCTCTATGCAGTTGCATTGCTCACTGTACAATGGAGACAGGAACAAGTCATCAACCTCGCATCTACTTGCTACTAAAGACAACTTCGTAGGCTGGAAATTAGTATCATCTAACATTAGAAGACAGCCATCATACAACTTTATTTGCCAGGAAAAAGAAAGTACAGATGTGTACACTTACCATAAATATAGATGTTAAGAGTTTATTCACTGTTGCAGTCATTACATTTGGGTTATCTGCTGGCAGGCTGCCCTCAAGTCGGCCTGCCAGCCAGGTGAGCCCCCCATGCATAGTCTGATGTGTCCGATAGGGTTTGAGTGGCAGGGGGTAGCATGAATGTTAATCCCTTGTTTTGGTGGCAGGCCTCTGCCCACTAAAGGAACTCTAGGCATAGGCAAGGTATAATAGGAAACATTGCTTCTAGATCCTGAAAGTGTTGACACCATAGGCGTTTCAGATACCACTGTCGTTTCCTCATATGCAGTCTTGCATATGGAATTAGAAGAATGCAGGAGGCCATGAACCCCAAGGCTTGCAGAATTTGCCTTGCAGATACCAGGGTTTTGTGGTCACTTGTTTGAAGTAGGTTGCCAAATGAATCTGTTTATCTGGCGTGAGGAAAGCCATCTGGGAAGTTGTATTCAAGCTTGCTCCCTGGAATACAATCTGACAGGGTACCAGGTGTGATTTCTTTTCGTTTATGGTGTACCCCAGAGAAGTCAGCATCCTTTGTACAAATGCCAGATTATTCAAAAGTATGTCCTGGCTTTCTGCCTGAATTAGATAATCATCCAGGTATGGGTATATTTGAATATTTTTTTTGTCGCAAAATGCAATAACTAGGGCTAGGCACTTTGTGAATACCCTGGGCGCAGTAGATATCCAAAGGGCAGTGCAGAGAAAGTACAGTTGTGTACACTTACCATAAATGTAGATGTTAGAGTGTATTCACTGTTGCAGTCATTATATTTGGGTAATCTGCTGGCAGGTTGCCCTCAATGGGCCTGAATAACAAAGTCTTGGGTCCTGCATCTGTTGCTGTCTCCTCTTCTATGACGTCAGGTCATCAGGGGGTATAAAACATGCAGCAGATGCCATTTTATTCAGATTTTCTTGCCCCAGATGTCAGGTGCCCCCCAAATGGGGAGCAAAAAAAAAAAAAAAAAAATATATATATAAACAGAAATGTACAAAAATGCACTTTTAGCAACATAAACTTTACCTTCATCTAAAAGCAACCACCACAAAGGCTTTAGTGTATAGTGAAGGAAAGAAAAGGTATAGAAAAGGGGATGGCGGGTGGGTAACCCGGATTGCAACAGTGAATACACTCTAACATCTACATTTATGGTGAGTGTACACAGCTGTACTATGTTCTTCGTGTTTCACTGCTGGTCATTACATTTGGGTAGAATCCCAAAGCTATGGATGGGAGGATGGAACTAAACAGCATTAGGAGCGGCTATACGGCCCTGCAGAACTGCAGCGGCAAAGCCTGCCCTGGATTTGGAGAAGAGAAGCACATGATGATGCTTTGTGAAGGTATGAACAGAACTCCAAGTAGCACCTTCTAGAATGTCTTTGGCTGAAGTAGAGGCAGCCCTGGTGGAATGTGATCTGATCCCCTTGGGCACATGTTTATCATGGTGCAAGTAGCAGAAACAAATGAAGTGGCTTATCCACTTGGAAATAGTCTGCTTTGATATAGCCTTCCCCCTCGGACCCTGCAGCAAATGCTACCAGTAGTTGCTCAGATGTTTAGAGATTTGGTCCTGTTTAAGTAGAGTCTGTGTACATCCAATGAATGCAGAATCCACTCGCCCTTGTTCTGCGGATTTGGGTTTAATGTTGGCAGATGAATGGGCTGGTTAAGAACCACACTGGATACCACCTTAGGCAAAAAGGACTGGTCCTGAGGGACACCCTGTCCGGGTAAAATATAATAAAAGGCCCCAGTGCCATGAGAGCCTGCAGTTCTGAAACGCTTCTTGCTGAAGTGACTGCCAAAAGAAAAGTTGTTTTTCAAGATAGAAATTTTATATCCGCAGTAGCTGCTGATTCAAAAGGAGGCAGGGTGAATTTTTCCAGCACAAAATTGAGGTCCCAAGCAGGAGTTGGTGATCTTCTGGGAGGCCTTAAATTTTTGGCCCCTCTAAGATACTGTTTAAGCAGAGGATGAGAAAACAGGGGAGGCTCTGTGTTGTAATGAGCCGAGATGGCAGAGGCATGGATTTTTATTGAAGAAAAAGATAGGCCCTTGTCAAGCATCTCAGTCAGATACTGTAAAATCTGAGGAATATTGGGCTTTGCTGTGTCTGTTCCTTGTGCTTGGTTCCAAGCACAGAATCTCTTCCATTTATCAGCACAAGATTTTCTAGTACTAGGCCTTCTGGCTTCCAAAATGACATCCATCATAGATTTAATGAGAGGTGTTATTTGAATAATTAATTGATCAGCCATGCTGCAAGATTCAGAGTTTGAAGCTGTGTGTGCAGACTTTGATTGTTCTGCTGACACAGTAGATGAGGTATTTCAGGCAAGTACCATGGAGGAAGTTGAGACATATTCCTTAGAAGTGGGTACCAGTGCTGGCGAGGCCAGTCCGGAGCAACTAGGATAATTTTTGTTTGTTCCTGTCTGACTTTTAGTAAGACCTTGGAGAATAGAGGCAGAGGGGGAAAGGCATAGACTTATAGTTTTTTCCAGCTGAAAGATAGGGCATCCACTTTCCATGCTTTTTTATGATGAGTACTTGTGCAGAACTTGTCCAACTGAATTTCGGGGAGAGGCAAACAGATCTATGTCTGGGCTCCCCCATTTCTGTGTTAACATGCTGAAGATTTGTGGATCCAGTCTCCATTCGTGTGGGTCCATAAGAATTCTGCTTAGGTAGTCTGCCAGCGTATTTTGTTTTCCTGGCAGGAATTGAACTTGAAAATGTATTTGGTAAGTCAAGGCTGTGTTCCCCAAGGCCATGGCTAGTCTGCAAAGGGGGGTAGGAATGTGTACCCCCCTGCTTATGTACCACATAACTGCCCCTGCTTATGTACCACATAACTGTGGTGGTGTCGGTCTTTATCAATAGTTGTCCTGGATGAAGCAAGTCCTTGAAAGCTGTCAGAGCATTCTGAACAGCTAGCATCTCTTTCTGGTTGATATGCAGATGCATTTGGTTTGGGCTCCATTTGCCTTGAATGCATCTCCCCACCAGATGGGCCCCCCAAGCATAGTCTGATGCGTCTGTAGTTGGGGTTTGGATGGTAGGGGGTAGAGTAAATGCCAGTCCCTTGTTTTGGTGACATCTCTGCCCACCAATGAAACTCCTGTTGTAGGCAGGGAATGAGAAGAATCATAGTTTCCAGACTGTGAATGTAGACTCCATAAACTGTTTAGGTACCATTGAAGTTTCCTCATATGCAGTCTCGCACATGGAATTAGTAGAATGCAGGATGCCATGAACCCAAAAGCCTGCAGAATTTCTCTTGCAGATAACTGGGTTTTTGTTGTCAGTTGCCTTTGTCTGGTGTAAAGTAAGCCATCTGGGCAGCTGTATTAAAGCTTGCACCTAGGAATGTAATTATTTGAGAGGGTACCAGTTGTGATTTATTTTCGTTTATGGTGTACCCTAGGCATGCTAGATGCCTTTTCACAAATGCCAGATGTTGAAGAGTGTCTGTCCTCTGCTTGGATGAGAAAGTCGTCCAGATAAGGATAAATTTGAATGCTTGTCTGCAGAATGCAATTACAGGTCCCAGGCACTTTGTAAAGACACTGGGCACAGTAGATAAGCCAAAGGGCAGTGCAGAGAATTGGTAATGCAAAAAACCTGCTTTGAAGCAGAGATATCTTCTGCATAATTCCCTTATTGGGATATGCAGGTATGCCTCAAGTCTAGAGTTACTAACCAAGCATTCCTGCCTAGCATAGGCAGTAGCTGTAAAGTCAGCATTTTGAATTTTGGAATGTCCAGGAAAGTGTTCAAAATAGATAAGTCCAATATTGGACGCCATAAATAGTCTTTTCTGGGTACCAGGAAAAGTCTTAAAAAAAAAACTTGTCTTTTTTTCTTTTCTGGTACCGGTTGAATAGCCCCCATATCCATGAGGGACATTACTTGTTACTGGGCCTCTGCCCACTGGTTTTGTGGCAGATCCGGCCATCCGTTTGGAATTGGCAAAGTATGGTAATGAAATCTGTACCCCAAGGATACTATGTTTAATACCCACTTGCCCTGGGTAATTAACTGCCAATTTTGAGCATGAAGTGCTAGTTTTCCCCCCAAGGGGGCTGCCAAAAGGCAAGTGCTTGGTGATGGTAGAGGAAAGTCATTGAGACTGCTTACTGTAAGGTTGTGCTTTGTTCCCTCCAGTTTTGGAGGTGGAGGCACCCCATGGCTTTGACCTGCAAGAACCTTGTGAACGGTATCTGGAGCCTTTTGAGCACCTGGATTTGCCTTGAGTGGCTCTGTTGGACACAGGTAAGGACCAATATTTAGTAGGCCAGTGTCTACTGAACCTGGGTGGCTGCACTTGCAGGAAATCTTTTACAGTTTGCATAGATTTAGCTTTGTCTTCCATTTTCTTTAAAACCTCTTCTGCCTTATTACCAGAGTATCATGCTGCAGAGGGGCATCCAACAATTTATCTTTAACATGATCAGGCAGATTTTGCTCCTTGAGCCAGGCATGCCTTCTAATCACAGATCCAGTAACGGTGGCCCTACAAGAAGCCTCCAAGGAATCAAAACCACATTGCAAAGTATGCTTTCCAACCTGTTCTGCTGAATGCAATAATTCCTGTAACTCTATTTTCCACACAATCAGAAATCATTATTTTCTGTTTCAGTAAGCCTATAACATGCTGTTGATATTTAAGCATATGAAACTGGCAGTTTAAAACCCTGATTGCCAAGGTTGCAGACGTATAAACCTTCTTTTCCCATCTACCCAGCGCCCTGGAATCTCTGTCAGGGGGTAGGATTTTTGGCAGTAGAGGCCTTTACACCCTTGGGACCCTGAGAAATAGTCTTACGATCAGCAGCAGTATTTCTGAATAGAAATTTGTAGGAGTCAGGATCCCTGTAATATCTGGCTTACTAGGACCCAGAGGCAGGGAATCAGCAGCCATGCTTGATTCCGAAAACACAACAATGTCTAATACAGGAGATATTGCCAAAGGCCTATGCTGAGGAAGAAGGAAATCCATAAGCCTCTTTTTTGATTCAGAGAAGTCCTGACTCTCCCAGTGAAAATGTTCCCTTAAAGTATGCAAAGTCTCTCCAAAAGAGTAATCCTCAGGAGGAGATGCAAAGGGGATGGATTCCTCTGCATCAGAATCCTCATAGGGTGGAATAGAAAATTCTTGATCAGAAGAAATGGAAACCTGATCTGAAGATTCATAATCAGTGCCTTGCCTAGGCCTCTTAGCAGGGGGGGGGGGGGGGGGGGTTGGGAACCCCTGATCAAGGTAATTAAATATTTTGATCATTTGTTTTTTAGGCATAGGGGCTTCAGCACATGGCTCGTGCATCGTTTTTTTAGACAGATGTTTTCGACCTTGTTTTTGAGGCTGGCGTCAGTTTAATATATAAATGTTGAGCCCTGAAAACACCCTCAGAAGCCGGTGCCTGCTCAGCGGCTCCAGACCCATCCAAGGAAGAGACATCCGCGGGTTCAATACTCAGAATCGTGCGGCATTCCAGACTCCAAATGGGTCTCTGTATAGGCCTACGACTCAAAAGGAGCGGGTATCTGGGGCTGTGAAAGCACCTCACTGAGTACCAGCGACTGGCTTAGGAGAAGCTTTGTCATCAGTTTTGGACCTCGATGGTCTGTCTCTGTTTTTTGTGTACTTCGGCAGTCAGATTGCCAACAGACAACATTTCAGGATAATTAAACCTTGAACCAAAATATTTAGAAGCAAAAATATACTGACGCTTAATAGTGCGTTGGTTAAATCTAGCACAAAACAGACAGCAAGGCATGTTGTGATCCGGGTCTAGGCAAGGAATACAGTACAAATGAAAATCCTTATGAGGTATTTGCTTCCCAGAAGTAATGCAGTTATCAACTTTTACGGACATCGGTGAGGAGCAAGAAAAATTTTCCCCAACGGGGTACTTAGGTTTAGTTTGAAGACTTTGGTTCTGAAACTTGAATGCGAACATTTCAGGAGTCCGACTGGCACTTGTGAATGGCTTCTACTTCGGGCACTGCGCGGCAAGAAAGACTGAATAAAATGGCATCGGCTGCATGTTTTATACCCCTGACGTCGTGGAAGAGGAGATGGCAACAGACGCAGGACCCAAGACTTTGTTATTCAGGCCGACTGAGGGCAACCAGTCAGCAGATTACCCAAATGTAATGACTGCAACAGTGAAACACGAAGAACATCCGATAATGCATTAGCCTGCTTTGAATTGTAGGCATCTTCTGCAAGATTCCCTGATAGGGATGTGCAGGTATGCTTCTTTTAAATCTAATGTTGCCAACCAAGCATCCTTGCCTAGCATAGGAAGCATTTGTTGAAGAGTCAGCATCTTGAATTTTGGAATCACCAAAAAGGTGTTTAAAGTAGAAAGGTCCAGGATAGGACGCCATGAATTGTCTTTTCTGGGTACCAGGAAAAGTCTTTAATAGAAACCTTGTCCCTTTTCCTCTTTTGGTAGCAGCTGAATAGCCCTCATGTTTAAGGGAGAAAGTGCTTCCTTTTGGGCCTCTGCCCACTGATTTGGGGGTAGATCTGGCCACCCGCTTGGTGTTGGTAACGTGTGGAAATGAAATCTGTATCCTTGGGACACAGGATTTTAAGACCCATTTGTCCTGGGTTATGAGTTTCCAGTTTTTGGTCTGCAGACCAATCTTTCCGCCTAAAGGAGTATTCAGTTGAAAACTGCTTGGAAGTTTTCAAGGCAAGTCATTGAGACAATTTTCCATAGGGAGGAGTCTTACTACTCCCAGATTTGGGTGCAGAAGCCCCCCACTGCTTAGTCTTGTGCGTACCTTGTAACTGAAACCTGGGAAATCTAGTGCGTACCTTGTGACTGAAACCTGGGAAATCTACTGTGTCTGGGTTTGGATTGAGAAGATCTGCAAGGGGCCAGAAAGGACCAATTCTTAAGAGGGCCAATGCCTACTAAATCTTGGAGGCTGAACCTGTAAAAAAATCTTACACAGTTTGCATAGATTTAGCTTTATCTTCCATCTTTTTAAGAACTTCCTCCACTTTGTTGCCAAACAGACTGTCCTGATTTAAGGGAGCATCCAACGGTTTAGCTTTAACATGATCAGGCAAAGATTGCTCCTTAAGCAAAGCATGCCTTCTGAGTACAGAACCAGTGTGACAGCAGACCTGCAAGAAAATTAGAAGTTATGTATCTACCATAACGTTCCATGTTAGTTGTCTTCTCTCACTTTCTTTTTTGCTGGATGGGTTCGGAGCCGATCCTCGGCTCCGACTTGGCACTTGCTAAGCTTGAGAACTCCTTTTACCAGCTCGAGGCAACCCTATATCCCATGATGCAAGGCGAGACTACCTCAGATCTCGTTTGGTAGCTAAAACACCCTGCTAAATAAAACTATTCCCAAAGGAAGAGCAAAGACTAGCCTAGAAGAACTAGGCAAAAGATTCTAAAGATGGACGCTTTCTGCTGAAGACTCAGGAGAGTGAAAACTGAGAAAGAGAAGCCCTTCAAGATCTGTCCAGGCCAGGGGGAAGGAGGGAGGGACGCAAGAAAGAAGGCGAGAGAAGACAACTAACATGGAACGTTATGGTAGGTACATAACTTCTAAATGTTAAGTTGTCAATCTCGCCTTCATTCTTGCTGGATGGGACCGCGTCCCTAGCACCTGTATCCCGGGTGGCTCAATGGAACAGACTCTCGAGTACTGTGGAACCAAAACTGGCTTTGTCCCTGGAGGCCAAATCTAATTTATAATGAGAGACAAAGGTATGAGTGGCCCAAGTAGCTGCTGCACAAATGGTATCAATGGGTAGCCTATCCTGAAAAGCTGTAGATGTGGACAGGCTCCTGGTTGAATGCGCTTTCGGTTTTGAGGGTAGTTGCTTGCCTGAGCGAATACACATAAGAAATGGTAGAAGACAACCATCTGGATAAGGTCACTTTCGACACTGGGAGACCTTTCCTGTTTTCTGCATAGGAAACAAATAATTGATCAGATTTCCTGAATTGTTTAGTTTTATGCAAATAATATCTGAGTTGACGATGGACATCCAAAAAATGAAGTTTTTGTTCAGCTCTGTCGGAATAATTAGGGAAAAAAACTGGTAGATCGATGGATTGATTAATATTAGTCTGAGAAACAACTTTGGGCAGAAAAGATGGATTAGTTCTCAAGGATACCCTATCCTTGTGAAAAACTAAGTATGGGGAACGGATACAGAGGGCTTGAAGTTCAGATACCCTCCTTGCTGAAGTGACAGCCACTAAGAATATTGTTTTCCAGGTCAGCAACTTTAAGGAGCATGAAGCAGACGGTTCGAAAGGGGGTAAAATCAAGGATGCCAACATCAAATTCAGATCCTATTGTGGAGGAGGATGTTTTACTGGAGGCTTTAGGAGAAAAACACCTCTCAGAAAAGCTTTGCATAGTCTATGCGACATTATGTTATGATCTTGCAAGCCAACATGATATTTAGAAATTGCTGCAAGTTGAACTTTAACTGTCGATGAAGAAGATCCTGACTGAAAAACTTCAGCCAGAAAATCTAAAATTGAATGCACCGGCGCAGTAAAAGGATCAATGCGCCTGGAGTTTACCCAAAGGGAAAAACGTCGCCACTTGCTAGCATAAACCGTTCTGGTGGACGACTTTAAGGAAGCTATTAAGATATCTCTGACAGGATCAGAGATCATAGGAAGCCTGGCTAGGGAAGGAACCGGAGCAACCAAGCAGTGAGGTTGAGAGAACGAATGGCCCGGTGCTGTTGACCCGTTTGGTGGATCAGATGATCCGGAACTGGGTCCAGATGCCAAGGCTGCACCAGTAGATGACTATGTAGGGACGGAAACCAAATTTGTCGAGGCCAGAATCAACTTGGCTCTCAAAACGGTAGCTTTCTGAATGACCTGTGGAATTAAGGGGAATGGGGGAAAGGCATACAGAAGTCCCCGGGGCCAATACTGGGTAAGAGTCTCTCAGGGGATGGTCTGGTAGGGGAAAGAAGGTGAAGAAGTCCGGGCATTTGCTGTTTTGGGGTGTAGCAAAAAGGTCGCAACAAGGGGTGCCCCACTTCTGAAAAATCTCGTCCACTACCGATTGTTTGAGAGACCACTCGTGAGGCATGAGAATAGCTCTGCTCAGTCTGTCCGCTAAGAGGTTGGACCTGCCGGGGATGTGCGTTGCTATCAGAAACCGATGAGAGGAGATTGCCCATTGCCAAAGTCTGAGAGCTTCTCGACAAAGGATAGGACCTGGTCCCGACCTGTTTGTTATGTACCAGACTACAGACATGTTGTCCGTTTGAACTGCAATAGTCCCCGAGGGAAGAAAGTCGTTGAGGGCTTGCAACGTTAAAAGCACCGCTCTCATCTCCAGGACATTTATGTGCAGATGGTATTCTGTGGGTTGCCAAGTCCCATGGACCATCCTGCCCTGATAATGCCCCCCCCACCCGATCAGAGGCATCCGAAGTGACTGTGGCAACCGGAGTTGGGGGAACAAATGGTCGGCCCTGATGGAGCAGAGAAGACATCCACCAGGTTAGATGAGTCCTGCACGATTGTGTAACCAAAATTTCGTGCCTCATGGGTAGGTTCTGGAACGACCACTGAGTGAATGACATCCACCGCAGAAGACGCATGTGGAAGCGAGCTAATGGTAGAGGTACAATGGCTGCAGCCATAAGACCTAGAACCTTCAGAACCAATCTGGCTCTGACTTTGTTGCTCAGTAATATGATCCGAACGTATTTCTGGATGTCCAGAATTCTCTGATTTGTTAGTCTGGCTAACATACTGACGGTGTTTAGTTCTGCTCCTATAAAGGTGATAGATTGGCAAGGCAGCAGAGAAGATTTTTCGAAATTCACTGAGATTCCCAACTTTTTGCAAATCTGCAGAGTGTAGTCTCTGCTTTGAAGAAGCTGATGCTTGGTGGTGGCGGAGAGGAGCCAGTCATCCAAATAAGGAAACACCTGGAATCCTTGACGTCTCAGATGAGCCGTAACCACTGCCATGCATTTGGTAAACACCCTGGGGGCTGAAGTGAGGCCAAAGGGCAGGGCTCTGAATTGATAATGACTGGTCCCCAGCCGAAAGCGGAGAAACCTCCTAGAGCGTCTGTGCATCTTTATGTGATAGTATGCGTCCTCAAGGTCTATCGAGCACATCCAATTGTCCTTGCCCAAAAAGGGCAGAATGGACTGAAGCGTGACCATCCGGAATCTTGCCTTTCTGACAAATCTGTTTAGATTGCTCAGGTCTAAAATTGGTCTCCAATCTCCCGTCCTTTTGGGGACCAAAAAGAATCTTGAGTAGATGCCGGATCCTACTTGGTCTGCTGGAACAATTTGGACGGCTCTTTTTTCTAGGAGCTTTGAGACCTCCTGTTTTGCCAAATCCCTTTGACCGGGTGAGATGTCTGGAAGGGGTTGGTGAGGTACGGGATACCTTTCGAAAGGGATTTTGTAACCCTCGGATATGATTGACTGTACCCACATGTCTTGTGAGAGGGAACGCCAGGCTAATGGGTACAGCGATATCCTTCCCCCGACTGCCTCCAAGGGTGGACAGTCGGGCAACACCTCAGGGATGCTGAAAGGGTTTGTCAGGAAGAGGCTCCCTGCTACCCTGATTCTGGGGACCCCCCCTGCCTCTAGGGTGGCGTCTGTTATTGTTACCCCCTCTGCCTCTGGGGGTAAACTGACCACGTGTGTCCGGCGTAACTCCTTGGGCTTTCCGGAACCACATTTTTCCTCCTTTCTGACCTTTGGGATAGGGTCTTGAAGGAGTGGAAAAATGGACTCCTACGGCAGAAAGGATTTTGCCGTCTTGTTCACACCGGGTCAAGGTTTCCTTCACCTGCGGTCCGAACAAAGCCGAACCGTCAAAGGGGGTATTGGTGAAGGACGCCTTAAAGGGGTCCGCGAAATTACAAAGCCACATCCGGGCCTGACGCCTAAGTGCCACTCCTGTGCCTGCGGCTCTACTCGCTCCATCGGCCGCATAGGATATGAGCCGCATGGAGGAGTTGGTTAAAGAATTTAGGATTGCTAGCTGTGAGGCAATCTTGTCTTGAGCCCCAGCAGCTGAAGGATCCTGAACCACTTCACCTAGTTCCTTGAGAATGTCTCTCTGAAGTCTGGTGAAATGACAAAGGTAGTTCAGCGAACGCATAGCAAAGGTCGCTGAAGAAAACATCCGCTTGCCATACCTATCCATGGTCCTAGAGTCTTTGTTAGGAGGATGGACAGGCACGGAAGGATCCGCAAGTTCCTTCTTGGTGGCCGCCGCCACCACCATAGCATCCACAGAGACGCCTTTAGAAAGAAACTGCTTGTCTGAAGGGGCCGTAATAAATTTGGATGGCCTCCTGGGGACAGGTTCCACAGAATCCGGGGCTGCCCACACCTTCCGAGCCACTACCTGCATGAGTGGGTCGAAAGGCAGAGACACCCAGGAGGTGGAGGGTCGGGACCCAAACGCCTCCAGGTATACCGACTCATCCTCGGAGGGGTCAATGGAAGGCCAGTTCCCCCTCTGTTTGAGGAGTTCCAGGATGTCTGAAAAGGAGACATCCTCAGAGGGGGACCGGGGGGAACCCTCAGACTCATCTAAGTCAGTATCTGATGTTGTAGACTCAGGGGAGTCTGTGTGTTTCCTCTTACACGTCCTCTTGCGCGGGGGTTCTCCTGCGGAATCAGGAGAAACCTCGGAAGAGGAAGTTATTCCCAATGGGGAAACCTGGGGCGATGGATCCCTGGGCCTGGGAGCAACAGGCTGGAAAGAGACATCAACAGGCACCGAAGAGGGAGGAGCTAAAGGAATGGACCGTTGACCTGGCTCAGGTGCCAGGACACTCATCACCTCAAAGGCTCCCTCCCAGGGAGACCAGAATACTCCTGTTCCGAAGAGACAGGAATTCCCGGCTCCACTGAGACAGAAGGCTCCGAGGCCGATGTCGGTGCCGAGCTCACCAAAGCCGAAGCCCCGTGAGGGAGAGCGGGGTCGGACAAGGGTCTGATGCCACTAGCCCCCTCGGAGCAGACAAGGGAAACTCGACGACCAGATCCCTCCAAGGAAGGTCTCATGGAGGAGATTGGAGCCTAAGACGATGGAGCCGAAAGGGGATGTATCGGCCCTGGCGCCGACACTGTCACTGTCCCGAAAAGCTCCGGCTCTGAACTCTGGAGGAGAGTCGGAGGAGGAAGTTCAAGGGGAAGAGCAATAGCCGAAGTCTGTTGAGACGGGCTATGGAGCATTTGGGCTAGTGCCTGTGACTTCAACAACCTGCTTACCACCCTCTCTAAATCGTGGTCTGACAGCCTGGAAGATCTCGAAGATCAGCTCCGATGACTCCGTTCCGATAAGAGGAGACCTCGGAGCCGAGCGAATCGACTCCAGAGAAGGGGACCGAGATCTCTTCTTGGACGAAGCCATCGGAGCCGACGTCCTCTCTGTTCCAGATGGAGCCGAAGACTTTTCGGCTCCGATACTGGATAACACCTCTGCACCAGCCGGTGCTGACAAGGCAACTGGAGACTGTGTGTCGGAGCCGGCAGGAACAGACACTACCATCTCAGAGGCAGAAAGATCGGCTCCAGCTGGAGCCGATCTCGACTCCGAAGGAGTTGGAGCCACCGGGGAAGGCTTAACAACCGTAGCCTGAACCTTAGGCGGCTTGGAAGGTTTACCCGACCCAGTCTTTGTCGGTGAACCTTCTGGCTTTAATAAGCCACGGAGGATCAACTTGTTCCTCCTCTCCTGCAGGACTCTCTGGCTAAAAGAGTGGCATATAGCACAGGAGTCCTGCAGGTGTAAAGGCCCCAGGCAGTAAACACAAGAAGTGTGACCATCTGTCAGAGACATCTTCTGACAGCACGAGTCACACTTCTTGAAGCCTGAGACCTTTCCTTCTCTAGACATAGTCTAAGAAAAGACAAAACACACACACTCAACAAGAGTCACACAATTAACCCCCAAACACACACACACTGACGGATTAATGAACTGGGAGGCTTAGGCCTAACAGAAAAGAAAATTAAACTTTTACCCCAAAAGAGGAATATAGGGTGGGAAATATAGTATTAGCTATACACTCTAATAAAACTAACCAATATAGGAAAAGGGGAAGAAATATCCCTGACTAATCTGTTGAATTAGAAAAACTCACCTGAGCTGGCAAAAGAGACCTCTTCGCGAAGCGGCAAACGAGATCTAAGGTAGTCTCGCCTTGCATCATGGGATATAGGGTTGCCTCGAGCTGGTAAAAGGAGTTCTCAAGCTTAGCAAGTGCCGAGTCGGAGCCGAGGATCGGCTCCGAACCCATCCAGCAAGAATGAAGGCGAGATTGACAACTTAACATAGGCCTCTAATGAATCAAATCCACATTGCAAAGTATATTTTCCAACCTGTTTAGCAAAATGCATTAAATCCTTTAATTATTTATTTTCAGCAGTCAGGAATCATTTTCTGTTTAAGCAATCCAATAACATGTTGATACTTCAACATATGAAACTGACAATTTAAGGCCCTAATGGCCAAGGTTGCCAAAGTGTAAACCTTCTTACACCATCTATCCAGTGCCCTGGAGTCCCTACCAGAGGGAGTAGGATTTTTAGCAGTAGAAGCCTTAATGTCCTTTGGTCCCTGTGAAATAGTCTCTGGATCCGCAATAGGATTTTTAAAAAGGAACTTGTGAGAATCAGGGACCCTATAATATCCATCAGGTTTTCTGGGAACAGGAGGCAAAGAATCAGGGGCCAAACTAGATTCCGAAAAGGCATCAACAATGTCTAGTACAGGAGGTATAGCTAAAGGCCTATGCTGAGGCAGAAGAAAGAAATCCCTAAGCCTTGTTTTTGAATCAGAAAAATCCTGGCTTTCCCACTGAAAATATTCCCTTAAAGTGTGCAAGGTTTTACCAAAGGAAAAATCCTCTGGAGGGGAAGCAGAGGGACGAGTCCTCTGCATCAGAATCCTCATAAGTAGATAAGGATAAATCCAGATCAGAAAAATCAGAATCCTGGTCAGAAGATTCATAAACAAATTCAGTCCTAGGTCTCTTATAAGGGGGGGGGGGGTGGTTGGCTTCCCCTGATTAGAGTTATAAGATCTTCAGCCATTCTTATTTGTTTTTTAGGCATAGAGGCCTGCACATGCGGCCTGCGCATCGGTTTCTTAGGTATGGTTCGAGGTTTAGGCCTTAAAGAAGGAGGAGACGTCAGTTTAATATGCAAGTTCGTAGGCCTGAATACACACTCAGAAGTCGGTGCCTGCACAGCGGCTCTGAACCCATCCAAGGTAGTGACATCCACAGGTTCCACAGTTGAAGCATCTCACGGCATACTGGATTGGGTCTCAGTAGAGGCTTGCGAATCAGAAGTAGTGGATATCAGGGGCTAAAAAGCCTCACTGAGTACCGGTGAACTGGCGACTGGCATAGAAGCATGGTCGGCAGCTTTGGACCTTGGCGGCCTGTCTCTAGTTTTATCTTTGTGCTTTTTTGGAATTCCGGTAGTCGGATGGCTAAAAGACATTTCTGGATAATTGAACAGAGAACTGAAATACTTAGAAGCGAAAATATACAGACGAAGGCTAGTGAGTTGATTAAATAAGGCACAAAACTGACAGCAAGGTACAATGTGGTCAGGGTCTAGGCAAGGAATACAGCACGAATGAAAATCTTTGTGGGGCATTTGCTTTCCTCAAGAAATAATTATTAACTTTTACTGACATCGGTAAGGAGCAAGAAAAAGTTTCCCCAATGGGGTACTTAGCTTTAATTGAAGTCTTCGGTTCTGAAACCGAAACGAAAATTTCAGGAGTCTGCCAACCGGCACTTGCGAACTGCTTCTGCTTCGGGCACCGCACAGCAAGAAAGACTAATGTAATGGCGTCGGCTGCATGTTTTATACCCCTGATGACCTGACATCATGGAAGAAGGAACAGCAACCGACACAGGACCAAAGACTTTGTTAATCAGGCTGACTGAGGGCTACTGCAAGCAGATAACCCAAATATGACTGCAACAGTGAAACAAACATTCAGAGAGAAGTGTTTCAGCTGCAGGGTCAAAATCCTCAAAATGCCTTCCAAGTCCATATCACAAGCACCACTGGCCAGAATGCCTTCAAAAGGCAAGTGAAATGCCAGTAGCACGTGCATAGTGCAGCCTGAAGATGGAAGCTTTCCCAATTAGCTGTTGGAGCGGGAGGGAGGAATGGTGTGTAAAACTATTATTAAAACTATTATTAAAACTATTATTAAAACTATTATTAAAACTATTATTAAAACTATTATTAAAACTATTATTAAAACTATTATTAAAACTATTAAAAGTAGTAAACGGAATGTTTTAAGAATAAAGGTGTTGAACAATTGGCGATAAAGATATGAACTGAGATGTGGAACAGGAATATTTCGGAGGGGAACAAATCAAAGTCAGAATCAAATTGACAACATTCAGCAGTTGGTCTAAAAAGGTGTTGAGACTGAGTGACGTGAACTGTGCTATGAAATTTCATGGGAGAAGTCTGACATTTAGGTTCATTAGATTAGGTTCATAGATTAGTACTAGGCTAACTGCCCTTGCGAGCCATTTTTAGCCTAGCCAATTATCCCTTGTGAGACTCAAACCCTGCACTTTGTAAGGCAAACATCTTAATCATTAGGCCACCCAGCTTCCAGTTTTTCATATGCTATGCCAAAAGCCAGTGATGCATCCACTTACACAGCAAATTGCAGAGATCCAAGAAAGGGGCAGGAGTAGTTATAGAAGACCTGAAACTAAGTCACATCTTACTGCACAGGAAGAAAAGGGAAAAATGCAAGACTACAAATTGGTTTTGTAGGATTATCATACATCTGAGCTGTATTAAACTGAAGTTGGAATGGATAAAAGAAACCTCACTGGGGCTGTATTCATTGTTTTAAGGAATTTGACACTGGATACCATTTCTTACTAAACACCCTACCAAAAGCAGTTGGCAGCCCACTAGCTACAAAGTGGTTCAAAAATGTCCTAACAGATCCTTCACAGTGCAACATAGCTCTACCATATTTACTTCTGTTCCACTCAGAAAGGTGTTCTTTAAGGGTCTATACTCAGTCACCATACTACTCTCTTATACACAACAGCCTTCCCCCATACCTCCCCCAACCTACCCATTCTGCTTTACCCAGATGATATGGTTATCTACAGATCAGGCCCCTCCACTTTCTGCATTGATTACTTCCTCTAAACAGATCTCACAAACCTTAGCAGATGACTTTTCAAATACAAATTTCTTAACTAAAAAAATCCATGCTGTTCATTGTACCTGATAAACTAGACACTCCTCTAACTGGTGCACCACACAAAGAACACCCCCTCCCCTCCTCGCAAAAAAAGTCTACAAATATCCAGGAATGGGATTAGACTGCTCAACTTCCATCATTACATCCAGGTGAAAAACTAAAATAACAAATGCACATTCTGGGCCAAGAAAATTCCCGTCTCCCACAGAACAGCCACAGACAAAGATACCTTCCTCCTTCAGCCAGGACACACCCTCCATTTAATTGCTTACCTCAAAGAATAACCTCTCTCTACTCCAAACCACCATCTGCAATATTTGTAAGTCCGTAACATTCTCCCAACACAGAGGAAGAGAATACCACTGTTTCACGCTTGCAAAACCAAACCACCCCCATCCCCCATATATTTCAAAGAATCACCCTCCTCCTTAGGTCAATGGATTTTCAAACTTAAAATCCTTCCCCATCTTCAGCAGACTGCCAGACATGTTCCATACATCCCCATTTCCCTCTGCCTCAAACCCCAACTTCCTTACTCCAAACTTAAGCTAACACATGACACTCCCATCCTACATCATGGCTTCAAAAATGTGGGAAGCCACACCATCTCATTCTAACATCCAGGGAAAATTGAAAGCACATCTCTGAGCAAGAAAATGCAAGTGTTTCAACTCTGAAAGTAGAGTTGTATAAACTTAACAGCAGATGCCTGAATAGATCACTGCTCGAGTAGCCTACATTATATGGGGCTTTCTGCAAAGCATCAGACCCACTGGCCAGCTTCCAAGGCTTCAGGGCAGCCTCCACATGCCCTAGCTACTGCCTGACAGGAGGATAAACACAGTGGCTAGGGTGCCAAAACTTCAGAGGATTTCTTGCCTTGGAACAAGGTTAGAGCTCTGACAAATATGATCTATACAAATAAAAGTCATACACCAAGACACTAGAATAACAAAAATAGGTATATGGGGGGACCAGCTACATCAGTGATGACCTATTCAAACATCTACTGTTATGGCAAGTTTAAATAACTACACTGTATTCCTCATAAGATAATTGCTGCAGTTGCCCAAGCTATACTGCACAAGTATCAAAGCTTAGAAAGCAATGGAGGATTAAGATGGATGGGATTCCAGAAGCCCCCGGAGAACAGTCCTGGCAAGGTCTGCTCTGCACCTATATGAAAAAAATCTAATCCGTAGTGCTTAATGCAGAAGACCAAGACTTTACACCTATAGAAAATTTTTGGAGTCCACCACTTTCCAATAAGCTACAAAAATAGCAGGACCTGGAAGAGTGGGTGGTTCCTGCCTTTGCCTGGAATTTACTTGCTAAGGTAAGAACAGCATCATACAAGCATTTAGAAACTATTCTAACACTGCTTGTTCTTTTTTCCTACCTTTCATAGGAGACAGATAGCTGACTTGCACTCCTGAAAGTTTTATTCTTATCAATCGGTTATCAGAGTTGCCAGATGAAACGCAGACTGAAATTTCTGTACCTTATGTTTTGGTTCTGGAAAGAAAAGCAGGGAGAACTAGCTTAAGTAAAAAAAAAGAAAAAAAAAAGCATTAACAAGGGCTTGCCTTAAAGCAACAATATCCTTGGAATAAAACATGCAAGGATGGCTCAACCATAAGAACTTGCAACTCGTACTCTTTTTGCAGAAGTCAGAGCAATAGGTAGCAAATTAGCTAAATGAGCAAGTTTAAAGGGAAAAACTAAGTTTTCTCAATGCAAAAATAAGACACCAAGGTTCTAAGCAGGTGGCCAAGTAAAACCCTTTTCAAAACCTGCTAAACTTGAGGCACAACAGAAAAAGGGAGGATTTTCAGGGCACACGAACAGATATGGCCCAGAGGTGAAAACGGATATAGAATTTTCTAAAGGCCAAAAGGACAACTCACAAATATTGTAGTAACATACATGTCTAGGCTTAAAAGGTGCTAGACTCTGGGAATAGCACCAACTAAAAAAAAATCCATTTACTTTACGATTTTCTAGTAGGATATTTCTTTACTTCCTTTATTAACAATAGCATGCCCTCAGAAAAAATCTTGACTTTTTAGGCAGTCACTTACAAGCTGAAGTTCAAGGTGCATCAAACACTGGTCTTGCGCAACCAAATCTGTTTTGTGAGGAAGCTTGTGGAAATGGTCCATGGCCATATAAAAAAGGGAGAACCACTGCTGCCTGAGCTAAGGCAGGCAGGCCACCACAATCACCTTTTGGAAGTTCAACATCTTTAGAAGAACCCTAGTATGAGGGGAAAGGATCAAAATGATACAGGCACATTTCTAGCCATGGACATGAAAAGGTACCTAATGCAAGACAACCTGAAACAAGATTTCTTTAACTGTACGTTGTAGATGGAGGCAAGCAGATCTACTTGAGAATTTCCTCAAAGGACGATCCAGTCCTGGAAAGACCAAGATGCAACTTGCATGACTGCTTTATTCTGTCCAACTTAGTTTGCCTGTTAGGTTTACTACCCTAATGCCCTCAAGGAAACCATGGGTTTCGCAGAGGGTTAAACAGGACCCCATGGATTTTAGGTAATCTACAGATAAATACTGGAGAATCTTAAAAAAAAAAAAAAAAAAGAAAATCATAAGAGCTATAGCAATTCATATATTCCTTCCTGAAATAGCTTAATATGAATTGAACAGCTGTAATGCAGCTAATACACTGCTGATCTTATGAGAACAATGGCACTTGTATAATCACTAACCATGTCATTGTTGCACATTTTCACTAATGCTTCTTCCTCATCTTCTAAGTACGGAACATGGCGCAGAATTAAGCAGAAAACTAACATTTTCACATGCAGTTAGAAATGCTGTAACTATAAAAAATGGCATTGCATCCAAAACATATGTGCTGGGTCTCTCTCAAACGGTTCTGAATCATAATTTAAAAATTCTTGTGCCCTAAATCAGTCCTCTAAGAATGGGTAAATATGATCATCTACATAATGAGGTGGGCAAAATGGTGCTAAGTATTTGATAAATAGGGTGGGTTCACTGGACATACCCACACTCCAAAGAATTGATGTTGCAATGCTCTTGCTCAGCCCTGAACCTAAGGTTTTGCTTGTGGTCCTCGAGGACAGAGATGTGAAGACAGGATTCCTTCCAATTTGCAGTTACTGTAGCAACATGAGGTGAAAGCAAGAGAAGATTCCAGTAATTTTAAGCATTCTGCACACGGTTACTCAAACCTGTTCAGCATGAACTGGTCTAGTACTGGTCTTTAAAGGTAAACTTTCTCACACCAGAAATGGTCTACTGCTTCCTGCAAGATGACCAATGCCGTTCACTGCAGCAGCCAAACCAAGGCTTGTTGAAATGAATCTTTCTGAAACCTGGGGGATACGAAGCCATTCTCAAGTACAGAGAAGCCTGAACTCTAATTTAAAGCTCAAGGATATCATCTCCCTCACCAACTGGTGTGATGCCAGGCTGAGTCAAATGTCCCTCGCACACACACACACACTCACCTACACACACACACTCACCTACACACACACACTCACCTACACACACACACACTCACCTACACACACACACTCACCTACACACACACTCACCTACACACACACACTCACCTACACACACACACTCACCTACACACACACACTCACCTACACACACACACTCACCTACACACACTCAACTCTCCAGATCTTTTTCCCCACAATCCTCTTCTCTTAAAATGAAGAGCCTGGGACCATTTTCTGTAGAAGACCCATTGTTTCAGAAGATAATCTGAAAATGGATGAAAACTGCTTAATTGACTGTGCAGTCTCCACTTTCTCTTTCAGTTTATTGAATGTCACTTCAGAAGAGGACAGAAAAACACATTCTTAATTGAACAGGCATCCAACAGCTGCTGCTTAATATTTGGGTGCACCTTCATGTAAACTGTGCTTGAGCCATACACCTATCAAGCATCTATTACACTATGTACAGGTTTTTAGCACTTTTCAAACTTTAAATTAAAAAAAGATACGTAGAAGGCTGTGGGTTCTTATTCCCATCTGAGGTGACTGGATTCATTTTCCATTACTGTCATTGCAGTGCAGTATTACGGTAAACTAGACTTGTGTAAGTTGTCCCTGTTACACCCCAGGCTATCATCTGCCAGAGCTGGTGGTAGCTCATATGGATGTAAAAGATCCCATGGCACACATCAAAAACAAGCAAGCGAATTTCCCCAGTGTCTTGGTTTCCCTGATCAGTATAAACAGCACCTCGGACATCTCCTGAGGACAGGCATTAGCCTGCTGGGACTAATCCAGTCAAAAACATACATACATTCTACTCTGTCCTTCACCGGCTCATCAAGGATCTCTAATACCATAGATTCTATTTGCTTAAGGAAGTTCCCCATGACAATGTGGGTCAAACAGTTGACAGCTGTAACAGCCATTGTTGAAGTATGACTCTTGACATCTGTTCAATACTCTGCTTTCTCTTCATTACAGAGTATATGGAGTATTCCAAGATCCATCTAGAATAACTGGTTAGCATCCAAGGAGACCATGGAATGATCAGAGTTATTTTAAAAATACTTACAAGTATCCCAGACTCTTTACAGTATATCTGGCTTCTTATGGGATAAAGGTTTGCAGTCATGTTCTGTGAAGACTGATTCAAAAGGCATCTTCAAAGACTTGAAACACAGGAGGTACTGCTACAGCCCTTGGTTCTTTGATCCTCAGCAGGGCAAGATCTCATTCATGTGTGAATCACAGTGGTGTGTCCCAACTGAAAAGCTTCCCCTTAAATTCCTCCTAAGGTATCATCTGGAAGGAAGCCCAATGAATAAGGCCCCTTGTCATTAGTAATATACCCTAAGTTTACCTATGTTTAGCATGCCACATCATTCTCATAAGATTCAGAATCTGGGAAATTGAAGCGTGACTTGTCTTTTTCTACTGGAAGAATTGCCCCAAATAAAGGCTGTATCAACTGGATGCAAATTATGTGTCAAAACAACAAAGTACTCCTTGGCAAATGTTCAATAAAAACAGCAAAGCCCAGGGCAGATGGCTAGCAAAGGTTGCATGGATCCTCAATGTCAAACGGCAGCTTCTGAAAAGAAGTTTGGGGGTTGTCTTCTCACCTGATCCAACATCCTTAAGTCTCAGTGGGTTCACTATGGTCTCACTCTTCGTGCAATGTTCCTTCACTATCACTTTAGTCTTTTGCAACTCCTTTCTTCATTTTCAAGGGGGCACCATTTGTAACAGGAGGTTTCTCCCACATCACCCAAGAAGAAATGATGTACCTTGCACCAACACCTTTTGTGTTTAGGAAAAAGCCTACAAATTTCATGTTTACCAAATCAGAATATTTTCATTCTAAAATTATGCATTATTCATGACAGGATAAAGAATAGTAGTGTAAAATCTTACCATAACCACAGATGTCCTTCTATATGCTGCAGAATCCTTAACATGAGAGAGTCCACCTCCAGATGACTCACACATCCGGCCATTTTTCCAAAGTTAAATGCTACTGCGAAGGTACATGCATCGGCCCATATCACTCAGCGTACATCGGCTATAAACAGAAGTTGGGTATAAAGCAGATGTCAGCATGCACCTACCATCAGAACTGAATACCAAAGAGCACCAACTGAAGGAAGTGAGTCTCCAGAAGTCAGACCAGTATCGGGGGGGAATGCAGGAGGGAACTATACTGCATCATATAGAAGAGAAGGATATCTATAGTTATGGTAAGATTTTACACAACTATTCTATGTCCTTCTATTCATATGCTGCAGTATCCATAACTAGGGAGAATGCTAAATGCAACAGAAGGACTGGGGAGGAACAGACATTTTCCAAAAAGCCATACAGAACAGCCCTGGCAAATCCTGCTCTGGACTTGGAAATGATATCCAATTTGTACTGTTTGGTGAAGGTGTGAACAGATGACCATGTAGCCGCCTCCAAATGGAAGCTGTATCCAAACCTTTAAAGAAAGCCCCAGATGAAGACACAGCCCTGGTGGAGGATGCCTTAACTGGAAAGGAAAGATTTTTTTCCATGGACTGTGTAGCAGAAGGTAATAGTTCTAGAAATCCTGGAAGAAATAGAAACAGGCTGGCCTAGGCTCTTGGGCTCAGGAAATGAATAGCCTGTCCGACTTGCGAATGGGCTTGGCCAAATAATATGTGAGCTGTCTGTGCACATCCAAAGATTGAAAGGATCCTTTCACTAGGGGACTTTGGCGAAGGAAAGAAGGTAAGGAGATCAATGGCCTGATTAAAGGATAGCTCATTCACTACTTTGGGCATAAAGGTTGGGTTGATACAAAAGGAAGGCACCTTGAGGAAGGTGTTTAGATGGGATAGGTCTAAGATAGGCCTCCCAAGGGCCTTTTTTCCTGGGGACTAGAAACCTTCTGGAATAGAATCCTTTTTCCTTTAGATCCATTACATCTGGAGGCACCTCTGGAAGGGTGCTGTGGGATAGCTGGGAAGGCAGAACTGAAGGAAAGAAGGTCATCTGGTCTTTCGGGGGGGGGGGTTGAGGGATACCTCAAAAGGGTGGTCTGGATTCCCAGGTCATGAAATGACCTTGTTTGATAATGGTAAGGACACAAGAGTCCTGGGTAATCTATTTTCAAGCTGTGAGGGACAGAGATAGGCAAAAAGTGGGGTACATGGGGTTTGGGCCTGGTAGTCACATACTACTAGGTTTTGCCTGAAAGGGCTGCTTTTGTGCAGAAGGAAAGGATCTGGAACGGGCCTGCTTTCTGGTATCTTTTCTCCCTTTAGAAGTGTGTTTAGAAGGCTTTCTCATAAAGGTTGTCTTGACTGGGCAGTTCCTCTGGAAGCGGGGAACACAGGACACAAAGATGTGACCAATGTCTTGTAATTCTTTTTCAGAAGGGCCTTGAAGAGCTCAGCAGCTGCAGAACCAAATAAGGTATTTTAAACTAAGGGTGCATCCATAAGTTTGGCTTTAATATCATCTGGCAAAGGCAGCAGCCTGAGCCAAGAATATCTTCTTAGGACTGACCCTGATGCAGCCACCCTGACAGACGCCTCCATTGCATCATACATACATTTTATTATGTGCCCGGTTACCAGACTGCAGGAGTTAAGAAGGTTAGCTATTCTGGACGTTATGGCAGTCTGGTAAGGAATACTTGGCCATATGGGTCTGATAGTTAATGGCACCAACAGCCAAAGTGGCAGCAGTATAAACTTTTTGCCCAACCTCTCCATAATCCTACTTTCCTTATCAGAGGGAAGCAAGGAAGTGGAGAGTAGCAGTTTGGAAGTTTTGTCAGCTGCCACAGAAACGGTGGATGGATCAGCTGATGGAGCCCTAAAAAGGAACTTGGCATCCTCAGGCACTTTGTAGAATCAGTTAGGGCTTTTAGGCGGATGAGGTTGGGAGTCTGAGGATCTGGAAGCAGGCAAAGAGACAGGCTGGATAGGGGGGATTGCTGAGGGGTCAGGAGACTCCATTAGTAAGAGGTCATTAAACCTCTTGTGTCTCAGAGACCTGACTGTAATCCCATTTGAAATAATCTTTCATTTGCACAATGGTCTCCCGAAAGGAGATGCCTTCCCCCGGGGGAGTCTGCTCCACTGCACTCCTCCTCTGGGGCAGCATACTCCAGAGGAGAAGCAATTGGAGAGTAGGTTAGAGATTCATCCTTAGAGGAAAGATCCTCCAGAAGCCTTTTCCTATGAGCGAAGGGAGAAGGGGCCTGGACAGGAACTGGTGCCTGACGTACGGCCATAAAGGCATTAGAGAGGTCTTGAGTAAAGGGCTGTCAGGGGCATGTTCGGAGGGAAGAGGCAGTTGAACTGGAGAAGTATGTTTATTTTTCTGTTTCTTCTTTTTAGGAGCCTCTGACAGTGAAGAGTAAGAGGGCCAGAAAAAAAGACAACATTCCACAACATCCAAA
Organism: Protopterus annectens; assembly: GCF_019279795.1. NCBI lineage: Eukaryota > Metazoa > Chordata > Ceratodontiformes > Protopteridae > Protopterus > Protopterus annectens. Next base: position 1,547,836,437 of record NC_056745.1, on the reverse strand, counting down.
AGAACATCTTCCTGGACCACAAGTAACCCCATGCAGGCCTTTGGAAATAAGTACCCCCCCCCCCCCCCCGGTGCCCAGGTCAGACACCTGTAGTTCCATCTGTGATGTGGTGGCAGTCTTCTAAACAGCTTCCACCATGGTACCAGTCAGAGGTTCTGCGGTTTCCAACACAGCCTTCAGCCTTGGGAGGAATGCCTGGAGAAGATGGAGCAGCTGTAGTTTCAGGCCTAGGTTTCCTGACCTTTTTGGATTACGGTTCTTTCGAAAGTCTCAAGGTCTGATCCATATCCCTCGCAAGGAGCATCAGACACTGATTCTCCAAGTACAATCTAAGGGAAAGTGAGGCAGCTAAGAGTTTTAGGGAAGAAGGCCTTGCAAATCTTGCACAATGTATGGTCATGTTCCGGGACTAGGAATAACAGACAGAGCCTTGTGCGAGTCTTCATGTGGAATCTGCCTTCCACACTGACGCTTGCCCTTCCTACCTGACATGAACTCACGAGAAACAGCAACAAAATAGGTAACAAAACCCCCATATGGGGTACTTATCGGAGCACAAGCAAAGCATGAGGTAACTTTCCAAAGTGAGTGATGACTGGAGCTGGTAGTCAAACAGGTGGCAGAGAAGTTCTGAGGTAGGTGCGTGCTGATGTCTGCTTTATACCAGACATCCATTTATGGAAGACGTACACTAAGTGATGCGGGCCACATGTACCTTTGCAGTAATATTTAACTTTGGTAAAATGGCCAGATGTATGAGTCAACCAGAGGTGGACTCCCTCATGTTATGGCTACTGCAGCACATGAATAGAAGGACATCTGGTGGTTCTCACCCCCCCCCCCCATCGAGGGTGGGGGAGTACTATAAAATCAGTAACCTCTAGGACTTTTTTCCCCAGTAACATCACAGTCCTTTGAAATGAGATGGACATGAAAGTACAAAAAAAAAAATCACAACTATGCAAAAACACTCTGAAAACAGAAAAAAAAATCTTGCATGAATACCTAGTCTCTGGAAATCACCTGTAACAGGCAGACTGATAACCTTCTTGCAACAAAAATGGCATGGACTACTCTCCCTTTCAGTTGTCCAGCTGATAACCAGGGTATAACTTTATTCTAGGAAAGTCTGTAAAGGTCTGCAAGGCAGACAGAATGCACAGGACACACATTCAGCTTGTGGCTAAAACAGATCGCTGAAGGGATCATAATGGAGCAGTAACTCCTATGATAAACATCCACAAAAACAAGTATGCTTATAATTTGCAGAAAGACTGCATGATGCAATGACCGTGCACAACCACAGCAAAGAAATAAAGGCAGGAACCCTCCTCTTTAAACAGCATAACAGTGCAGATAAGCAAAATTAAACATGGTCTCCAAATACTGGCACATGGAAAGACAAGTTCCAGTGTAAAGTAGACAACTGAGATGGGCGACAATAAGAAGTTATGTTCTTACCATAACGTTCCATGTTAGTTGTCTTCTTCTCGCCTTCTTTCTTGCTGGATGGGTTTGGAGCCAATCCTCGGCTCTGACTCTGCCTATACTATAGCTCGAGAGATATTTTTACCGGCTTGAGACAGCCCTATAACCCACAATACCATGCCCTAACTCCCCAGATCTCGTTTGGAAGCTAAGACATAGTATAAATATAATATCATAATCCTCATTTGCAAGTACGGGCTCCCTGCTAGTAACATTAAGGATATTGGGAAACCATAACATGTTATATCTCCAGAAATGGAAGGACTCCGAGACCTGAAGTCTATCCAGGCTAGGGGCAGGAGGGAGGGACGCAAGAAAGAAGGCGAGAAGACAACTAACATGGAACGTTATGGTAAGAACATAACTTCTTAATGTTAAGTTGTCATTCTCGCCTTCATTCTTGATGGATGGGACAGCGTCCCTAGCATCTTAGTCCTGGGTGGCTCAATGGAACAGACTCCTGAGTATGGTGGAACCAAAGTCGGCTCTATTTCTGGAGGCTATATCAAGTTTGTAATGGGCAATAAAGGTATGTTTGGAAGCCCATGTAGCTGCTGCACATATGGCATCTAGTAGTAACCTTGCTTGAAATGCCGTTGATGTTGATAGTGCTCTGGTTGAATGAGCCTTAGGCCTAGACGGAAGTTGCCTGTCTCTCAACTCAGACAAAGGTAATAATAGATGTCAACCATCTGGAAAGAGTAACCTTCGATACCGGAAGCCCTTTCTTTCCTGCAGCATGAGAGAGAAAGAGCTGGTCTGACTGAGTTGTTTTGTCCTGTCTAGATAATGCCGTAATTGGCGATGAACATCTAATGAATGTAATTTTTGTTTAGTCCTATTAGCATAGCCTGGGAAGAAGACAGGCAAGTAAATGGAGTGGTTTAGATTTGTTTCCGAGGACACTTTCGGTAGGAAGGAAGGGTTTGTTCCGAGAGTTACCCTGTCTTTGTGAAAGACCAAATAAGGGGGACCGACCGACAAAGCTTGAAGTTCCGATAACCTTCTGGCAGATGTTATGGCTACTAAAAACAGAGTTTTCCAAGAAAGAAGCTTGAGGGAGCAAGAAGCTGCAGGTTCAAAGGGAGGCAGAATCAATGAGGTTAGAACTAAATTCAAATCCCATTGTGGAGGTGGATCTAACTGGAGGTCTAAGCAAAAAGATGCCCTTGAGGAAGGCTTTACAAAGTTTGTGGGTCATAATATTTGCTTCTGAGAGCCCAACATGAAAATTAGCAATGACCGCTAATTGTACCCTGATAGTGGCCGACGATGACCCTGAAGGAAAAAGCTCTGCCAGAAAATCTAGAACCTTATGAATGGGTGCATGAAAAGGATCTAGGAACTTGATTTGTGCCCAATGCAAAAAACGCTTCCATTTACTCGCATACGTCTTCCTAGTATTGGACTTATGGGAAGCTAGAATAATATCACAAACAGGAGGAGAAATAAGGGGAAGCCTGGCTAAAGCTGGAAGTGGAGCAACCAAGCTGTGAGGTTGAGGGAATGAAGAGACTGATGCAGCTTGCCTGTGAGATGGGTCAACAGATCCGGAAGGGGTTCCAGATGCAAAGGCTGTTCCAGTAGGTAACTGTGCAGAAACGGAAACCATACTTGTCGAGGCCAAAACGGGGCAATGAGGATCATTTTGGATCTCAACGCAGTTGCTTTCCGAATTAACTGCAGAATCAATGGCAAGGGAGGAAAGGCATATAGAAGACCCTGGGGCCAAACGTGAACAAGAGCGTCTCTGGGGAGATGGCCTGGTAGAGGAAAGAGTGTGAAGAAGTCGAGGCACTTGCTGTTTTGAGGAGTTGCGAAAAGATCGCAGCAAGGCTGGCCCCACTTCTGAAATATTTTATCTGCTACCACTTGATTTAGAGACCACTCGTGAGGCATGAGGATAGTTCTGCTCAATCTGTCCGCTATGACGTTGGACTTCCCGGGGAAGTGCATTGCTATCAGAAACCGTTGAGAGGAAATCACCCATTGCCAAAGTCTGAGTGCTTCTCGACATAGGGGGTAGGACTTCGTTCCGCCCTGCTTGTTTATGAACCACACTACAGACATATTGTCCGTTTGAATTGCTATAGTCCCTGTGGGAAGAGCTCTGAAGGGCTTGCAACGTCAAAAGCACCGCCCTCATCTCCAGGACATTTATGTGCAGGTGGCGTTTTGATTGTTGCCATGTGCCCTGGACCGTCTCGCCCTGATAATGCCCCCCCCCCACCCGATCAGGGAGGCATCCGTTGTCACCGTGGCAACTGGGGGGGGGGTCAAAGGGTCTGCCCTGAAAAAGCTGAGGGGAAACCATCCACCAGGAGAGATTATTCTTGCAAGAAGGGGTTATCAAAATATTATGAGTCATTGGTAGCTGTTGAAAGGACCACTGAGAAAACAGCATCCACTGAAGGAGCCTCATGTGGAAGCGGGCTAATGGGAGTAGAAGAATCGCCGCTGCCATGAGGCCTAACGCCTTGAATACTAACTTGACTTGAACTCTGTTGGTCTGAAACCGGGACTGAACATTCCGCCTTATGTCTGACACTCTCTGAGGTGGTAATGTTGCAGACATTTCTGTGGTGTTTAACACGGCGCCTATAAAGTTTATACATTGGCAAGGCGACAAGGAGGACTTTGCAAAATTTATAGAAATACCTAGACTGTTGCAAAGTTGAATAGTGTAATCCCTGGCCATTATAAGATCCTGCTTGGTGGTAGCGGAAATGAGCCAGTCTAGATATGGAAACACCTGGAATCCTTTTTGTCTCAGGTGAGCCATGACCACTAACAAGCATTTGGTGAACACCCGGGGGGCTGTGGTGAGACCAAAGGGCAGGGTTCTGAATTGATAATGACTGGCTCCCAGCCGGAAGCGGAGAAACCTCCTGAAGCGCCTGTGTATCTTTATATGATCGTACGCGTCCTGGAGGTCTAAGGAGCACATCCAGTTGTGTCTGCCCAAAAAGGGTAGAATGGACTGCAGTGTTACCATCTGAAATTTTGTCTTTTGTACAGAGTTGTTCAATCTGCTGAGGTCCAAAATGGGTCTCCAGTCTTTTTTGGTACCAAAAAGAATCTGGAGTAGATTCCGGATCCTAGCTGATCTGCTGGGACTGCCTGGATAACTCTTTTTGTTAACAGTTTTTTTATTTCTAGCTGAGCCTGACCCCTTTGTGCGGGTGGTACATCTGGTAGGGGTCTTGGCGGTTGTACCGGAGGGGAAGCGAAGGGAATTTTGTAACTCTCTGATATGATCTTCTGTACCCGTGTGTCTTGGGAGAGGGATTGCCAGGCTTCCGGGTACAGAGATAATCTTCCCCCGACTGCCTCCGAAGGCGGACAGTCGGGCAGCTTCTCAGGGATGCTGAAAGGGTTGGTCAGGGAAAGATTCCCTGGAACCCTGGTTCTGTGGACCCCCTCTGCCCCAAGGGCAGCGTCTATTATCCCCCCCCCTGCCTCTAGGGGGAAATTCACCACGTACAGCAGGCGCGACTCCCTGTGGTTTGCGGAACCACATCTTTCCACCTCTCTGTCCCTTAGGATAAGGTCTAGAAGGTGTGGAAAAATGGACTCCCACGGCAGAGAGAGTCTTACCATCTTGCTCGCATCTGGTGAGGGTATTCTTCACCTGAGATCCAAACAATTCTGAACCAAAGGGGGTGTTGGTGAAGGATGCCTTGAAGGGATCGGCAAAGTTAGTCTCGCATCCAAGCGTGACGTCTCAAAACACCTGTGCCAGCGGCCCTACTCGCTCCATCGGCTGCGCAAGAGATCAGCCGCATGGAGGAGTTAACAATGGAGTTCAGGGTGGCCAGCTGGGAGTTTATCTTGTTCTGATACCCCGCAGCAGAAGGATCCTGTACCGTTTCACCCAGCTCTTTGAGCAGGTCTCTCTGAAGGCGGGTGAAATGACAAATAGTTCAGCGATCGCATAGTAAAGGTCGCTGAAGCAAATGTCCGCTTGCCGTACCTGCCCATGGTCCTGGACTCTCCTGTTAGGAGGATGAACAGGTACAGAAGGATCAGCCAATTCCTTCTTAGTGGCTGCTGCTACCACCATAGCATCAACTGAAACGCCTTTGGTGAGAAAGGACTTGTCCTCTGGTGCAGAAATAAATTTAGAAGGCCTCCTAGGGGTAGGTTCCATTGAGTCAGGAGCTGCCCACACCTTTCTAGCCAATACCTCCATTAGTGGGTCAAAGGGGGAGACACCCAGGAGGTGGAAGGGTGAGATCCAAAAGCGTCAAGGTAAACAGACTCGTCCTCGGAAGGTTTGAGAGTGGACCAATTTCCCCTCTGTTTTAGGATCTCTAGGATGTCTGAGAAAGACATCCTCAGAGGGGGATCTGGGGGAACCCTCCGACTCCTCCAAGTCTATGTCTGACGTGACAGACTCGGGGGAGTCTATGTGCTTCCTCTTGCACTTTCTTTTCCTAGGGGGTTCCCCTGAAACTATAGGGGAGCCCTCAGAAGAGGAGGAGACACCCAAGGTGGGTACCCTACGCTTCGGATCTCTGCTGTCAGATATAGGAGGGTGGCCAGAGACCGTAACAGGCACTGTAGAGGGAGGAGCTGCAGAACTTAACCTTGGAATGGACACTGGGTCCAGCACGCTCCTCATCACCTCGAAGGTTCCCCTATCAGATACCAAAGTTAGTCCCGGCTCCGAAGAGACTGGAACCGCCCCAGGCACCGACAGAGAAGGCTCCGAGAATGATGTCTGGGCCGAACTAACCAGAGCCGAAGCTCTGAGAGGGAGAGCGGGGTCGGACAAGGGTCCGATGCCACTCGCCCCCTCGGAGCAGGCAATGGAGTCCCGGCACCCGGACCTCTCCACGGACGGAACCAATGAAGAGGTCGGAGCCAACGACACGGGAGCCGAAGGTGGGAGTATCGGCTCCGAAGTGGATAAGGTTACAGTTCCGACAAACTCCGGCTCCGAACTAGAGAGGTGAGTCGGAGGAGGAGTCGATGGCGGTACCAAAAGCATTTGGGCTAGTGCCGGAGATTTTATGAGCCTACTGACCACCCTCTCGATGTCGTGATCGGAGAGCCTTGATGACCTAGATGAGTCCTATGACTCCGCTCCGATAGGAGAGGGGATCTCAGAGCCGATCGGAGTCTATAGAGGGGGATCTAGAGCGTTTGCGTGCTGGGGTCGGCTCCGATGCTGGTTTCGGAGCGGATACCAGTTTACCCACCTCTGATCCAGATGGAACCGATGTCGGAGCCATCTCGATAACGCCAGCCCTCGACTCAGAAGCTGGAGCCAAGGGTTTGGCAGTTTTTGAAGACTTCCCCGAGCCAGACTTGGACGGGGAGTCATCAGGCTTTAACAAGCCCCTTAGGATGAGCTTATTACGCCTCTCCTGCAGGACTCGAACTAAACCCATGACAGACTGAACAAGAGTCCTGCAGATGTAAAGACCCCAAGCAATAGACACAAGAAGTGTGACCGTCTGTCAGAGACATTTTCTGACAGCACGAGTCACACTTCTTGAATCCAGAGACCGTAGTGTCTTTGGACATAGTCCTATCCACAGTAAACACAGTCAGTCTACACACACACTCAACTTAAAATTAGGAAAGTTAAGGGAACTGACTAAAACCCACACACAGACACTATAAGGGGTGGGGAAAACTAAGGTAAAGCCCGTAGGCCCAAAGATAAAAATTAACTAGAGAATGGAAAAGGGCTACAAAGGGTTGTACAATTAGTAGTGACCTAAACAAGGGTAACTGGAGAAACTACCTGAAATTTTAGTTAAATAGAATAAATCTCTTACTGACCTGAGCCGGTAAAAAAAAAGACAACCTCGCAGCGAAGCGGCAAACGATATCTGGGGAGTTAGCGCAAGGTATTGTGGGTTATAGGGCTGCCTCGAGCCGGTAAAAATAACTCTCGAGCTATAGTATAGGCAGAGTCGGAGCAGAAGATCGGCTCCGAACCCATCCAGCAAGAATGAAGGCGAGAATGACAACTTAACATTGGTCCTCATTAGTGTTCCTGTGTAGCTTGAAGGTCTATAAAGTACAGTTTTGTACCTACCATAAATGTAGATGTTCGAAGATCCACATTGCTGCAGTCCTAACACTTGGGTAGTCCGCTGTCCCTCGGTCGGCCCGAATATCAGAGTATAAGGCTGACGTCGGTCAAGGCGCATTTGACTGACATCAGAACGTCAGGGTACAAATGCGCATGACCGACGTCATATCCTCAGTCTTTTCTTGCCCCAGATGTCAGAAGACCCTAAAAAGGAAGGTCAAAACCCATAGACAACAACTAAACAACCAACCAGCCTAACACCAAAAATATGTACAATATATACAATATATACACAATATACCTCAGATGGATAACCCAACCCCCACAACCACCTCAAACTACAGAGGGGAAGGAGGGAGGGTAAATTGGACTGCAGCAATGTGGATCTTCGAACATCTACATTTATGGTAGGTACAAAACTGTACTATGTTCTTCATCTCACATTGCTGCAGTCCTAACACTTGGGTAGAATCCCAAAGCAGAGGTAAGGGAGGATGGCTAAACTATAATGAAGCAGGAGCTGCCAAAATGCCCTGCAACACAGCAGTGGCAAAACCAGCCCTGGATTTAGAGTACAATGGAAGGTGGTAATGCCTAGAGAAGGTATGCACTGAACTCCAAGTGGCTGCCTCCAAAATATCCTTAGTTGCCACCCCTCAAAAAGCTGTTGAAGTGGCAGTAGCCCTAGTGGAATGAGGCCTAATCCCAGCTGGAATCTCTTTGCCATGATGGGAATAACAGAAAGCAATGCAAAATCCAATCCACTTAGAAATAGTTTGTTTTGACACGGGCTTGCCCTGAGAGCACAAAGCAAAAGAAACTAATAACTGCTGAGATTGTCTGAACCCTTTAGTTCTGTCCAAATAATATCGCAACTGCCTGTGTACATCTAAAGTGTGCAAAATCTTTTCCCCTTTATTTTGGGGATTTGCATAAAAAGTAGGCAAATGAATAGTTTGGTTTAAAGCCACACTAGAAACCACTTTAGGCATAAAGGAAGGATTAGTACGTAAAGATACCCTATCCTTATGGAAAATTAAGAAAGGCTCAACTGCCATAAGGGCCTGCAATTCAGAAACCCTTCTTGCAGAGGTAATGGCCAACAAAAAAGCAGTCTTCCATGACAAATATTTCAACTCAGCAGTAACTGCAGGCTCAAAAGGTTGTAGAGTGAGTTTCTCCAACACAAAATTGAGATCCCAAGCAGGAGTAGGAGCCCTTCGTGGGGGTCTTATATTCTTTGCCCCTCTAAGAAATTGCTTGAACAAAGGATGAGAAAACAATGGTGGGTCACAGTCGTAGTGAGCTGAAATTGCTGCAGCATGAATCTTAATAGAAGAGAAGGACAAACCTTTGTCTAACAACTCAGTAAGATATTGAAGAGCCACACTTAAATCAGGCTCAGAAACATCCAAATCCTTAGCTGCACTCCAAAACAAAAATCTCTTCCATTTATCTGCGTACACTTTCCTTGTACTAGGCCTTCTAGCTTCCAAAATCACATTCAAAACTTGTTGTGGAAGTTGAGACCCTCTATGGTTTAAAACAGAATATGCCAGGCTGTTAGGTGAAGAGAGTGAAGTTTGACATTGAGCAAATGACTGTCCTCCTGGGACAACGGATGTGGAATCAAAGGCAAAGGCCATGGAGGCTTCCGTACTAGACTTCTCAGTAATGGGTACCAGTGCTGTCGAGGCCAATCTGGAGCTATCAAAATCATCCTTGGCTTGTCCTGTCTGACCTTCAGAAGTACCTTTGGGAGGAGAGGCAGAGGTGGAAAGGCATACACATGAAGATTTTTCCAACTGAAAGAAAGAGCATCCACTTTCCAAGCTGTGGGATGAAACCTCTTTGTGCAAAACTTTGGCAGCTGGTGGTTTAGTGGAGAAGCGAACAGATGTCTGGAGTTCCCCAGGACACTGTCAATTTCTGAAATACATGAAGATCCAGTTTCCACTGTGGGGATCCATGATTTGTCTGCTTAACACATCTGCTAAGGAGTTCTGTGCTCCCGGCAGAAACCTTGCCTGAAGACTTAGTTGTAAACTGAGAGCAGTCTCCCACAAAATCATTGCTTGCCTGCATAGAGGATAAGAATGTGTTCCCCCTTGCTTGTTGATGTACCACATGACAGTTGTGTTGTCTGTTAGAATCAACACCTGCCCTGGAAGAAGTAAATCCTTGAAAGCTATTAATGCAAACTGGACTGCTAACATCTCCTTCAAGTTGATATGTAGATGCTGTAGTCTGACAGGCCACTTGTCTTGTATCCACTTTCCGCTTAGATGAGCTCCCCAAGCTTTGTCCGAGGCATCTGTCGTTAAAATTTGACTCGCCTCTGGCCGGGTCACAGAGAGTCCCTTGTTTAGGTGACATTCCTGAGCCCACCACAAAAATTCCTTTTGAATGCAAGGTATTATTGGAATGACAGTGTCCAGATCCTGGCAGTGCTGTGTCCATACATTTTGAGATACCATTGCAACTTCCTCATATGCAGTTTGGCATTGGGAAGCACCAGAATACAAGATGCCATGAACCCTAAGGCTTGAAGGACTGTCCTTGCAGTCAGCCCGGACTGAAGAGATAGATGATGGAAGTAAAGGGAAAGATTCTTTTGTTTGTCCGGGGTTAGAAAGGCCATCTGGGATGCTGTATTCAGTCTTACACCCAGAAAGCACATGTCTTGAGAGGGTACTAGACTGGACTTTATTTCGTTCACAGAATACCCCAGGCATCTTAGCACTGCTATCACATATTCCAAATGACGAAGAAGCTCGTTCCTTCCTTGAGCCAGAATCAGGCAATCGTCCAAATAAGGATAGATTTGTATTCCTTTCAGCCTGAAGAAAGCTATCACTGGAGCCAGAACTTTCGTAAATACTCTGGGCACAGTAGATAAGCCAAAGGGCAATGCAGAGAACTGATAGTGAGAAGTCCCAGTCCGAAAACGCAGATACTTCCTGCAACTTAGCCTGATAGGAACATGAAGGTAAGCCTCCTTGAGGTCCAAAGTTACCATCCAGTGATCCTTGCCCAGCAGAGGTAAAAGCTGTTGTAACGTCAACATTTTGAACTTGGGAATGTCCAGATAAGTGTTGAGGATAGATAAATCCAAAATTGGTCTCCACGTGTTCCCCTTTTTTGGTACAAGGAACAGGCGAGAATAAAATCCTAGGCCCCTTTCTGGCATAGGAACCGGCTGTATGGCCCCTATTTGGAGTAACAGAGAAATTTGCTTGTGAGCCTCTATCCTTTGTTGAGGAGGAATGTCTGGCATGCCTTTGAAAGGAGGCAAGGTATGGAAATAAAACCTGTAACCGTGATGTATGATATCCAATACCCATCTGTCTTGGGTAATCAAACTCCAATTTTCTTTGAAAAGTGCCAACCTTCCTCCCAAAGGTGCTGCCAGGCGAGAAGGTTCTGGCAGCTGAAAAGGTAGGTCATTGGGTTTGCTTACGAAAGGACTGACCCCTGCCCTCACTCGAAGACTGTGCAGGAGAACTCCCTGTTCTAGGCCTGAAAGATCCCTGACCTCTGCCCCTGCCACGTCTAGATCTACCCCTAGACTGGGAATCATAAGAAGGATACGTCCACCCCTTAGTAGGCCAATTTCTACTAAACTTTGGAGGCTGAACCTGCAAAAAATCTTTAACAGTCTGCATAGACTTAGCCTTGTCTTCCATTTTCTTTAAGACTGCCTCAACAGGAGAACCAAACAAGACATCAGATTGCAAAGGGGCATCCAAAATCCTAGTTTTAACATGGTCAGATAAATTTTGATCCCTCAGCCAGGCATGCCTGCGAAGAACTGACCCAGTGGCAGCCACCCTAGACGAGGCCTGTACAGCATCAAAACCAAATTGCAAAGAATGCTTACCCACCTGTTCAGAAACATGCACTAAATCTTGTAACTCTTTACAATCAATACCTTCCGCCAGAGCATCAACCTTAGATTTCAACTGTGAAAGGAGATAATTTTGATATTTCAACATGTGAAACTGGCAATTCAAAGCTCTCATGGCTAGAGTGGAAGAAGTATAAACTTTCTTTCCCCATCTATCCAAGGCCCTGGCCTCTTTATCTGCAGGAACCGGATTCGTAACAACAGAAGCCTTAACACCCTTAGGCCCCTGGCTAACAGTTTCTGGGTCTGCCCTAGGACTCTTAAAAAGATACTTATGAGCTTCAGGCACCCTGTAATACCTATCAGGTTTAACAGGAGCAGGAGGCAAAGAATCAGGATTAAGAGAAGCCTCTGCAAACACATCTTCCACCACATTCAGAACAGGAGGTATAGCCAAAGGCCTATGCTGGGGTAAAAACAAAAATTCCCTAAGCCTTTTCCTGGAATCAGAGAAGTCCTGACCTTCCCATTTAAAATGCTCTCTCATGGAGTGAAGGGTCTCTGTAAAAGAAAAATCCTCAGGAGGAGAAGCAGAAGGAGTAGAATCATCCACATCAGAATCAGAATAATGAGCATACTCCTGCAAGTCTTCAGCCGCAGACTCAGACACATCCGAAGCCTGCTCCCAATCCCCCAACACTGGTTCCATCCTAGGCCTCTTATCAGGAGGGGGCATAGAGCCTCTAATTAAAGTAATTAAATCTTCTGCCATTTTAAGCATGTGCTTCTTGGGCACAGAACCTGAAGAACTAGGAGTGACACCCACAGAAGCTAAACTAGACCTGCCTCTAGGAGAAGCCTTGGAAGCAGAAAGAGAGGGCCTAGACCCCTTAGGAAGGGAGGGGAGTACAGTTATCTGAGAAGCCCCTACAGCCTGACCTGCCTCCTGGGAGGCCACATCCTGTAAAATCAAAGTTTCTCCCTGGGACTCCAGAGAGGCCTCCGTCGGAACCACCGGTTCCACTGAAGCCTCTAAAGAACCGGCGTCCGGTTCGGACGACTCCTCTAACCTAGGTTTAACTGCCTTGTCCTTGCGCTTCTTAGAAGAAGCCGGCGTCGGAGCATCCGACGGCATTTTGTAATTGCACCGCTTCCCAAAGACCAACCTGGCACAATCCAACCTTCGCTTTATAGTGCGTTTATTAAACCTAGCACAAAAGCGGCACCCAACAACGTCGTGCTCAGGTCCCAAACAAGGTATACACAAATTATGGTAATCCCTATGCGGTATCTGTTTCCCACAAGAAATACAGTTATTCACTTTTTCTGACATCCGGTAAACCACTGAGGCAAGAAAAAACCAAAATATTCCCCAACGGGGTACTTAACCAACTCTGACTTCGGTCTGAAACTAATTTCAGAACGCCGAACGGCACTTGCAACACTGCTTCTGCATCGGACCATGCGGCAAAAAAGACTGAGGATATGACGTCGGTCATGCGCATTTGTACCCTGATGTTCTGATGTCAGTCAAATGCGCCTTGACCGACGTCAGCCTTATACTCTGATATTCGGGCCGACCGAGGGACAGCGGACTACCCAAGTGTTAGGACTGCAGCAATGTGAGATGAAGAACATCAATAACTTCTACCCTTCCCCAGTGCAGGGTGCTGACTCTACAGTTTTGCAGCTACTGAATATGCATGCCTTTAGTTAGAACTGTTACTGTGTTTTACTCTGTGTCTTGGAAGGAACTTGACTATCCATAGCATAGAAAGATAGCAATGCAAATAGGACAATCGGCAGATGTACACAATGAAAACAGCAGCTTCATTTGGTAGTCAATTTGACTTTTGAAGAGAGTTAATTAGCACTCCAGGTACCTATGAGGGAATTAGCCTATGACCATTACTTCAGCTGCTGGACAGCTCTCTCAGACACAGCAACAAAGGATTACCATGTTCACCAGGCAAACCCTAAAACAGAACGTCAGATGTGGTCAATTAAACATGGGCTGAAGCATTACCCTCTCAACTGGCTCTGATTTTGCAGAAACCCCATTATCTGTGCCTTCTATTTTTGCTCCGTCTAGTAAATTTTTAAGCTTTTTGGTAAATTACTGAGGATTAGTCAGTCCAATAGTAAAAGACATTAGATACTCATATTTTAAAGCATGAAACTTCATGCTAATGTAAAACATATTGTTCTATCAACTTCCAAGTGCATTAGGAGTAATATTTGGAAAATAGCCCTGATTTTGGGAAATTGACACCTCCCCCCCAAATTATTTTCGGCTTTATCTAGAATTCTTGTGTGAAGTTAAAATTAAATTCTATACATCTTACTTCATAAAGAAACCAAGCTGCTAGGCATTCTATTTTTATTTTTGTTAATCTTATAACCCCAAACCTGTTCTTTATTTTAAAATTACACAAATTCCATACAAAAAAGCTGCTCACACACAGTGAAGTATTATGTGCTATTATTGACAACAGCAGACCTTGCATAATGATGACAATTCAGTATTCGGGACCCACACTTAAGCACATTTGGAATGGATGTCACTTGTAACAGCAATGCCTATTCAAACAGCATCCTCAAAGAAATATGGTGGTAATCATAGCTCTCAGCTGTCCAGATTTTAACAGAATGTCCAGATTTGAGTCAAATTTTTGGGTCAGTTTCTGATAAAATGGTAGTTTTCTGGCAAATCACTGAGGACTAAAGTCAGAAAATAATGGCAGGTATTTGATTTTCAAACAATATCCTTCAGAAAAATCACTAATGCAAAACTTGTTATTCTAAGTTTGTAAGAATATTTTAAGTGTCCCCATTTTTGGCCCTTTGTCCTGATTTCTTGCTCTAAGAGGTTGGGAGGTATGCTGGTAATGCACGAGACTTCCCCGTCTTCACAATGTTCTAGCTGCACAGTAAGACTATTCTTTTTCCATTAGTTGAAGATTGAACTGCTGCTGCAGTTTAATGATAAATCTCAGTTCTTTTAAGTATTACTCAATAATGCTTTCTTTTAACTTGTCTGTGCAGTTAAAAAAAAAAACTCAACCAGTTCAATAGCTCACAAGTACTAACAGCACACAAGAACTTCAACAAAATCTAGTTATCACTACTTACTCATCTGTCCTATAAAGCGCAAGTGCGTGTCCTGTAAAATCGATGACAACTTGACCCAAATCAAATTTCTTGTAAACATCTCTCATCGTTGTCTTCCTGGGGTCAACGCCCTCATGAGTCTTAGGATCATCATCTTCAAAACTGGCAACATAAACTAAAAATTTTCTGAATCTTCTTTTCTCAAACAAGCCCATTAAACCTAAAAAAAAATTAGCCCCACTAATGCATTAGTAGGTGTCTTGACAATTTCAATTACAGCAGAAGCATAATCCCCAATTTGCTTTGTAGCTGCAGCAAAATGCAGAAGCATTGCAAAAAAGCAATATGGAAACAATTCTGTTTTTTTCGTTGTAGAACTGCCATGATATTTGAATACAAACTACTATAAACAGCATTAAAGCACTCTAAGCAACTTTGACTAACTTGTAGATTTTTTTTAATGTCAACACAGCAAAACATACTTCTAAAATATTTTTTGGAGGTAACAGACCTCTAAAATAACTTTACTTTCTAAAATTAAAAAAAAAATTGTCCCTTTTAAAAGATGCTTCTTTTCAGAGTGAAGTCATTTATCTACTGTTTTTGGTATTCCAAGTCATGTTATGGAAAGTACAGTTGTGTACCCACCATAAATGTAGATGTTAGAGTGTATTCACTGTTGCAGTCACTACACTTGGGTTTATCCTGCTGGCAGGCTATGGCAGGCTACCCGCAGTCTATGGCAGGCTACCGCAGTCGGCCTGAATTCCAAGTCCTGGTCCGGCTTTGGTTGTCGCCACCTCTTCCCTGATGTCAGTGCACCAGGGGTATACAAGATGCAGCAGACTCCATTTTCTTCAGTTTTTCTTGCCCCAGATATCAGGTGCCCCCAAGAAGGTAGGCAATACATATTGCTTATAAAAACATACTGTAAAATAAAAATAATACCTTCATCTACAAGTAAATACACCACATAGGTAAGTCCCAGCAAAGAAAGGGGGATGGCGGGTGGGTAACCTGGACTTCAACAGTGAATACACTAACATCTACATTTATGGTAGGTACACAACTGTACTATGTTAGTGTTTCACTGTTGCAGTCATTACACTTGGGTTGAATCCCAAAGCGGAGGTAGGGCAGCTGGGTCTAAAGATTAAGAGTGGCTATGAGGCCCTGCAGAACTGCAGTGGCAAAGCCTGCTCTGAATTTAGAGTAAAGTAGTAAGTGATAATGCTTGGTAAAGGTGTGCACTGAACTCCAAGTTGCAGCCTCCAAAATTTCCTTGGTTGGTACTCCTCTGGGAAAGGCTGCTGAAGTGGCTGCTGCCCTGGTAGAATGTGGCCTAATATTCTTAGGCACTGACTTGCCATGCTGTGCATAGCAGAAACGAATGCAGTGTCCTATCCATTTTGAAATAGTCTGCTTTGAGATGGCCTTTCCTTGTGATCCTGCAGCATATGCTACAAATGGTTGCTCAGTTTTTCTGAAAGCTTTTGTTTTGTCCACGTAGAAGCGTAGCTGCCTGTGTATGTCCAAAGAGTGCAGAAGTCTCTCCCCCTTTATTCTAGGGATTTGGATAAAATGTTGGCAAATTAATGGTTTGGTTAAGAGCCGCACCGGATACTACACCTTTGGCATAAATGTTGGGTTTGTCCTTAGAGAAACCCTGTCCGGATGAAAAATGATAAAAGGTTCCACTGCCATTAATGCCTGTAACTGAGACTCTTCTTGCTGAAGTTATTGCTAGGAGCAGAGCAGTTTTCCATGATAAGAATTTTATATCAGCTGTACTGGCTGGTTGAAAAGGAGGCAGCGTGACCTTTTCCAAGACAAAGTTGAGGTCCCATGTAGGTATCGGTGCTCTCCTTGGGGCTATTATGTTTTTTGCCCCTCAGAGGTACTGTCTTAGCAGTGGATGTGAGAAAATTGGTTCCGTATTGTAATGACATGAAATGGCCTAGATCTTAACTGATGAGAAGGATAGGCCTTTGTCCAGCATCTGTTAGGTATTGTAAAATCTGAGGAATATTTGGAACAAGTGGTTCAAGTCCTTGTGCCTGGTTCCAAGCACAGAATCTCTTCCATTTTTCTGCATAAGATTTCATGGTGCTGGGCCTCCTGGCTTCCAAAATGCCATCCATAACTGCTTTAGAGAGAGGTGTGTTCTGAGTGGCTATATTATTTGCCATGCAGCCAGATTTAAAGTTCTGAGTTGGCTGTGCAGGATCTGATTGTTTTGTTGAGTCAGAAGATGAGGAATTTGAGGTAAAGTCCAGGCTGGGCCTTGAGACAAGCTCGTTAGGATTGGGTACCAGTGCTGCAGTGGCCAGTCTGGGGCAAGGAGAATAATTTTTGGCCTCTTGTCTGACTTTTAGGAGTACCTTGGGAAGGAGAGGCAGTGGTGGAAAGGCAAACTGTTAGGGTTTTCCAGCTGAATGATAGAGCATCCACTTACCATGCTTGTGAGTGATAAGTCCTCATGCAGAATCTCTGAAGTTAGCAGTTGTGAGGGGAGGCAAAAAGATCCATGTCTGGGCATCCCCATTTCCTTGTTATGATGCTGAAGACTTGTGGATCTAGTTTCCACTCGTGAGGGTCCATGAGGTTTCTGCTAAGTTTGTCTGCCAGAGTATTTTTCTTTCCTGGCAGGAATTGTACCTGCAGATGTACTTGATAGGTCAGTGCTGTGTTCCACAAAGTCATGGCTTGCCTGCAGAAGGGGTAGGAATATGTGCCCCCTTGCTTATGTACCACATAACTGTAGCATTGTCCGTCTGTAGCAATAGTTGTCCTGGATGTAGTAGATCCTTGAAGGCTGTCAGGGCATTCTGTACAGCTAGCATCTCTTTTCGATTGATATGAAGATGCATTTGGTCCGCGGGCCACGTGCCCTAAATACATTTTCCTGCCATATGTCCCCCCCAGGCATAATCCGATGCATCTGTTAGTGTTTGCCAGGCTGTGGGTAAAGTGAAAGGCTGTCCCTTGTTGTGGTGACAGGCCAGTGCCCACCATCGAAACACCTGTTGCAGGCAGGGAATAAGAGTTATTATTGTTTCCAGGCTGTGGCAATGTTGAGTCCAAACACTTTTTAGATACCATTGTAGCTTCCTCATATGCAGTCTTGCATATGGAATTAGCAGAATGCAGGATGCCATGAAGCCCAAAGCCTGCAGAATTTTTCTTCCAGGTAGCTGGGTCTTTGTTGCCATCATTTGAAAGCAATGAGTCAGTTGCCTTTGCTTGTCTGGCGTGAGATAAGCCATCTTGGCAGTTGTGTTTAAGCTTGCACCCAGGAATATTATCTCTTGAGGGCACTAGTTTTGATTTATTTTCGTTGACGGTGTACCCTAGGCAAATTAGTAACCTTTTTACAAACGCCAGATGCTTTAGTAGAATGTCCTTGCTCTCTGCTTGAATAAGGCAGTCATCCAAGTAGGGATATATCTGAATTCCTTTTTGTCTGCAAAATGCAATTACTGGTGCCAGGCATTTTGAGAAGACCCTGGGTGCAGTAGATAAGCCAAAGGGTAGTGCAGAGAATTGGTAATGCATTGAGCCAGCTATGAATCTAAGGTATCTTCTGCAAGATTGTCTGATTGGGACATGTAGGTATGCCTCTTTGAGGTCCAAAGTAACTAGCCAAGCCTTCTTGCCCAGCATGGGTAGAAGTTGCTGTAGTGTCAACATTTTGAATTTTGGAACATCCAGTAAAGTATTTAGAATAGACAGGTCCAGTATTGGTCTCCAGGCTTTGTCCTTTCTGGGTACCAAGAAAAGTCGAGTAAACTCCTTGCCCCTGTTCTTGCTGTGGTACTTTTTGAATAGCCCTCATGTCCATGAGAGCAGACATTTGTTTTTGTGCCTCTGCCCATTGATTTTGTGGCAGGTCTGGCATACCTTTTAACCATGGTAGAGTGTTTAAGTGGAACCTGTAACCTTGAGAAACAATATTCAGTACCCATTTGTCCTGGGTGATCATGTGCCAATTTTGTGAGAAAAGTGCTAGTTTCCCCCCTAAGGGTGCTGCCAAAAGGTAAATGCATGGCATTTGTTGAGGAAAGTCATTGGGACTGTTTCCTTTAAGGTTGTGATTTGTCTTCTCCGCCTTTGGGGGCTGAAGCACCCCCATTGTTTAGGTCTGTATGAGCCTTGGGGCTGAGATCTGCCTCTTTGTGGCCTGTCTGACACTGGAAAGGACCAATTTTTAGAACGCCAGTTCCTGCTAAATCTAGGTGACTGAACCTGTAAGAAATCCTTTACTGTCTGCATTGATTTTGCTTTATCCTCCATTTTCTTTAACACCTCTTCTGCCTTAACACCAAACAAAGTATTGCTGTAATGGAGCATCCAATAATTTTGCTTTAACATTATCAGGTAAACTCTGTTTTTAACCAAGCATGCCTTCGAATGACAGAACATGTAAGTGCGGCTCTACAAGATGCCTCTACTGAATCAAAACCACATTGCAAAATATGCTTTCCCACTTGTTCAGCTGCATGCAATAAATCCTGATTTCCTTGTTCTCAGGACATTGAGTTTGTAAGCATTTTCTGTTTTAGCAAAGACATTAGGTATTGTTGATATTTAAGCATGTGAAACTGGCAGTTTAAAGCCCTTACAGTTAAAGTAGCAGAGGTGTAAACTTTTTTCCCCCCATCTGTCCAGTGCTCTAGAATCCCTATCAGAGGGAACAGGGTTTTTTGCAGTGGAAGCCTTGACCCTGAGAAATAGTTTCTGGATCAGCAGCAGGGTTTTTATAAAGAAATTTAGGAGAATCTGGAACCCTGTAGTACCTATCTGGCTTAACTGGTGCAGGGGGCAAAGAATCAGGAGTCAAACTGGATTCAGAAAAAACATCAACAATATCTAGTACAGGGGGGGATAGCAAGAGGCCTGTGCTGAGGCAATAAAAAAGTCTGAGCCTTTTCTTGGATTCTGAATAATCCTGGCTCTCCCAATGGAAATGTTCCCTCATGGTGTGCAGGGTTTCCCCAAAAGAGTAGTCCTCAGGAGGAGAGGCTGAAGGGATAGATTCTTCAGCATCAGAGTCCTCATAGGGAGGGAGAGAATATCCCTGTTCTGAAGAGGAGTCAGAAGAAATAGAAACCTGGTCAGAGGAATCATAGCCAGTGTCTTGCCTAGGCCTTTTATCAGGAGGGGGATGGGAGCCCCTGATCAAATTAATTAGGTCCTCTGCCATTTTGAGCATCTATTTCTTTGGCATGGATGACTGTCCAGGAGAATGCTGTACTTGTTTCTTTGTCTTTAAAGGTGTTTTAGACTTTGCCGGGGCTGTTGAAGAGGTCTTTATAATAAGCTGTGTAGGTCTGAAAACACCCTCAGTAGCCGATGCCTGCTCAGCAGCTCCGGACCCATCTGAGGGAATTTTTCCGTAGGCCCAATATCTTGAGTTTCCAGAGGCCTAGCTGTCTCCACGTGGGATTCGGAGGCAGCCCGTGGCTCTGAGTTGGCGGGTGTCAGGGGCTGCGAAAGCGCCTCACTGAAAACCTGCGAACCGGCGACTGGCCTAGAAGAGGCTTCGTCGGTCTTGGACCTCGGATGCCTGTATTTTTGTCCTTGCACTTTTTATGGACTCCGGTCGTCGGTTGTTCCAATATAGTTAAACCTTCGGCCAAAGTAATGTAAAGCAAAATCGAACCGATGCTTAATAGTGCGTTGGTTGAATCTAGCACAAAACCAACAACTAGCAACGTCGTGGTCAGGGCCTAGGCAAGGAATACAGTAAGAATGAAAATCCTTATGAGGTATTTGCTTCCCACAAGAAATACAATTAACTTTTACTGACATCGGACTGGAGCAAGAAAAAGTTTCCCCAACGGGGTACTTAGCTTTATTGAAGACTTCGGATCTGAAATTTAAATTCGAAAATCTCAGTAGCCGGCCGACCGGCACTTGCGAACTGCTTTTGCTTCGGGCACTGCGCGGCAATAAAACTGGAGAAAATGGCGTCGGCTGCATCTTATATACCCCTGGCGCACTGACGTCAGGGAAGAGGAGACGGCAACAGATGCCGGACAAGGACTTTGGAATTCAGGTTGACTGCGGGTAGCCTGCCAGCAGGATAACCCAAGTGTAATGACTGCAACAGTGAAACACTATGAACATCAAATTAATCCACAGAAATATAAGTCACATTTCACACAACTATTTAGACAATTCTTAAACACAGAAACAATACAACTGAATAAGCAAATTACCTTAACAGTAGATAGATATTCAATGCAAGAGTTCACCATAACAGCAGTACTCCATCCACAGGGTGTGCCAAAAAAGGTGATCCCCACATTCTGGTTTGACATCCACAGCCTTCACCCCCTCTCCCATGAACCTAGCTCTATGTAAAACACATGAGGAGGAGAAACTAATGCCATTACTCAGTTCTTTCTTGCACATAAGCAGAAAACGCACCGAGAAGTGTGACATCAGAATGATGGATTCCCCCCCTTAAGTCTAAGATGTATGTGGGTTCTAACTCTGGCATACCTATTTAACTTTTTTGTCATGGCAATACGGACAACACACACTAAAGGCCAAACTGAACTGCTAATGAAGATGCCCAAGAATAACCTGTTAAGCCAATGGCATCTCTCTGAACACAACCAAGAAGGCAGGGGGGGGGGGGGTAAGGCACATACTGCAGCAGTAAACTATGCAAACGCCTACCATTATGCTGAATGGCCAACCACCACACATTCCACTGCGGTAGTATCTCTTACTTATGTGAGACCTCTTGAACAAATAGAGACAATCCTCTCAAGGATGAAGTTAAGTCATGCCCAGCAACACAGCAATGGGAAAGTCTGACCTACTCAATGGATGTCTAGGCCATAATGCTTTAAAGCAAGATTCAAGGTCCAGACAACTGATTCACAAATTTCCTAGGCAGACATTTTTAAAAAACATAGCAGTGCTCTAGTAAAGTGGGTCCTAAATGGCACCCAAGCATTTTGTTGTTTTGCTAACAATACCATATTTATTTATTAGAGTCTACTGGGAGGCGGGTACACTGACTTTGCACACTGTAAAATGGAAAATAAAAAAGTTGCGTCTTACCACAATGTTCCATCTGTGTCGATAATCTATTCTTGACTGATGAGTTACGGTTCCAATCCTCGGAACTGATCCGGCTGTCATACAGCTCAAGCCAGCCATAAAACTCTTGTGCTAATAGTCTACCCAGAATGCCCCTCTGTACACAACCTCAGATCACATTTGCAGACTTACAGAACAGATGGAAACTAATCCAAAATAAAGAAGCCATATCCAAGAAGTATCCTAATCCAAAATAAAGAAGCCATATCCAAGAATATCCTAACAGAAAACCCAGGACAAAAGATCCTTCAGTCAGGAATCTAGGAGGGGGGAAGGATGGTGGGATGTCAAGAAGTGAAGATAGACAACACAGATGGAATATTATGGTAAGATGCAACTTTATCTGATGTTGCCAATCTTCACCTCTTCTCGAATGTTGGGACAGAGTCCTCAGCTACTTTAGACCCTCAGTGGCCCTATGGAAGGATATATGAGAACCAAAGGCAGCTCTCTTCCCCTGGAGACCAAATCCAGTTTGTAATGAGTAATAAAGGTATATGGAGTAGCCCATGTTGCTGCTGCGCATACTTCACTCATGGAAGCTTTAAAGTGGAAAACAGCTGAAAGCCATACATAAGGTGGAATCTGCCTTCATTGTCATGGGAAGCTTCAGATTCTGTTATAAATGAAATTAATGAAATCTCTTAACCATTTTGATAAGGTAACCTTAGAGACAGAATTTCCCTAAGGTTGCACCAGAAAAGGAGACAAATAACTGCTCTGATCTCCTGAATTCTTTAGTTCTGTTGAGATAGAAACATAATTGTCTGAACATTTAACAGGTATAAGCAATATTTACTTTTGTTGAAAAATTTGGAAAGAGAGTTAGGTCTACGCCTGATTAATGTTGGACTCAGACTACCTTAGGAAGAAAGGATGGATTGGTCCAGAGTGCAACTCGATCCTTATGGAAAATTAAGTAAGGGGGCTTTGAACATAATGCTTAAAATTCGGAAACTCATCTTGCAGAGGTTATAGCTATTAGTAATAGTGTTTTCCAAGAGAGGAACTTTAAGTCACAATTCACTGCTGGTTTAAAGGGGTTAAAGTACCACTGACTGCAAAACAATAGTCAGGTCCCATGTTGGTAGAGTATCTTTAAATGGAGGCCTTAAACAGATAGTTCCCTTGAGGAAGACCTTCCACGGGTCTGTGTGAAATTAAGGGTAGACCTCCGAAGTCATTATGAAAGTTAGAGATGGCAGCTAGAATGACCTTTATAGTAGAAGTGGAGGTTCCCTTACCACAAAGAATGACCTTTTTCTACTTGGGCTGAAAAGGGGTCAAGGCCATTATCACAAGTTTAGACTGAAATATCTTCCATTTACTGAGGTACAGATTCCTGGTGGGTGGTTTATGGGATGCCAGCAAAATTCTTCACACTGGGGAAAGAATATCATTATGCCTGGTGACTAACAGAATTGGAGGAACCAAGCAGTGAGCTTGATGCTTTGAAGATTGGGATGCACCAGTCCCCAAGGGTGAGACAGAAGGTCTGGAACTGGGTCCAGAATCCATGGATGGTAAACTAGATGAGGCCATAGGAGGGGAAACCAGATTTGTCGAGGCCAGAAGGGTACAATGAGGATTACTTTGCTTCTCAACTTGGCTGCTTTGAGGAAAAGAGTGATCAGAGGGAAGGGAAGAAAGGCATATAGGAGACCTGGGGGCCAATTGAGAAGAGCGTCTCTTGGGGACTTCCCTGGAGGGTGGGGGTGGGGGGGGGGTCACATCAAAGGAGCTTCTGCACTTGCTGTTTTGGGGCAAAGCAAAAGGGTTGAAGCAAGGTTTGCCCCAGCAATGAAAGATCTTCCTCGCTATCTTGGGATGGACAGACCACTCATGAGGCATTAAAATGCATCTGCTTAGCTTGTCTGCTATCATGTCTACCGCCCTCAGCTCCAGAACGCTGATATGCAGATTGGCCTCTATTGGGGACCAACTGTCTTGGCCGGTCTTTCCTAGATAATGCCCCCACCCCATCTGGGAGGCAACCATGGTCACTACGACTTTGGGTTGAGAAGGGACAAAGGGGCAGCCCAGAAGAATTTATTCTGATTCCATCCACCAGGATAGGCCCTTTTTGCAGTGACTGGTGATAAGTATGGGGTGGTTTACAATGGACCGCTGATTTGCCAGAAGCCACTGCAGTAATCTCATGTGAAATCTCACTAGTGGGGCCACTGCCATGGTACCCAATGCTTGAAGCACCAGTAGGGCTGGTACTTTTTTCAAGCACAGGATAGAATGAACTTCAGATTTTATTTTCTGGAATCTGTGGGCAGGCAGGGAGGCCACACAAGAGTGTGTTGAGATGATCGCCAATAAATTCTATATCCTGAGAGGGAGTTGGTTGAGACTTTGTAAGACTGACCGTAATGCCTAGATGCAGGAACAATTGCAGGGTAAATTCTGTCGCCTGTACCAGTAGATGTCTGGTGGAAGTGGTGATGAGCCAGTCATCTAGATATGGAAACACCTGGAATCAGTGCAGTCACAAGTGACCTATTATTGCTGCCATACATTTGAATACCTAGGGGGTTGTGGTAATACTAAGGGCAGTACCTTGAATCGATAGTGACTGGTTCCTAGACGGAAGCAGAGAAACCTTATTGTGTTTGCCCATTTTTATGTGGGTAATGGACATCTTGAATGTCTATAGAACACATCCAATCATTTTCCTCTAGAAATGAAGTATTGACTGAACCATGATTATCCAGAATTTGGACTAATGAACAAATTTCTTTAGAGTGCTGGGATCCAGAAGATGTCTTCAGTCCCCCGTCTTTTTTGGCACTAAAGAACTTTGAGTAAAATCCAAATCTTATCTGGTCTGGTGGGACTTCTTGGATGACTTTTCTAGCAGCTATTGTATTGCCAATGCTGCTTGGTCCCTCTGGCTGGGTGGAACATCTGGGAGTCTTGTTAGAGTTCTTGGGTAAAGAATGAAAGGGACGGGGTTAACCGCAGGAAATAATTCTTAGCATCCAGGCATCTGTGGTTATTTGTTGCCAGGCTGTTGGGTGCAAAGAAAATCTTCCCCCAACTGTCTCCAGAAATAAGCAATTGGGACTCTTTCAGGAACACTGAGGGTTGGGCCAGAGAAGGACTCCCTGGAATCCTGGCTCTGCTGGCCACCTCTGCCTCTAGGACAGTGTCTTCCTTCCATTTGAACCCCCCCCCCTCCCAGAGGGGAGTCTGCCCCACGTGTGTCCTGGAAAAGCTTCTGCGACTTCTTGAACCACATTTTCCCACTCCTCTGATTCCTGGAATAAGCTCATTGAGGATCAGAAAAATGTATGCTCACAACAGACAAGATCTTTCCATCTCTCATACACCTGGAAACAGTTTCTTTAACTTTGGGGTCAAAGAGGATCATTCAAAAGGAGCACAGACTAAGGAAGACTTGAATGGCTCCACAAACTCACTGAGGTGCATCCAAGTGTGTCGTCAAATAGCAACACTTGAACCAGCTGACCTTGTCGCCCCTTTGGCTGCATGTGCAATAAGCCTCATGGACGAATTAGAGAGACTCCAGGGTAGCTAGTTGGGAAGCCACTTTTTCCTGGACCCACTCCACTACAGCTCCTGCTAGGGTATCTGATAGCTCCTTGATCAGATCCCTCTAGATCCTAATGAAATGTGCCATAAAGTTAAAGGACCTAATGGCAAAAGTTGATGATGCATAAACCCACTTCCCCTTAACCAAGAAACAAGGGCGACTGACAGATTTGGGATGAACAGTAGAACTTTCCTCAACTAGTTCCTTTTTAGTGGCAGCTGCGACCATCATGACATCTACTTCTAATCCTTTTGTCCTCTGACAATCCTCAGGAGCAGAGTGTATTTTAGCTGGTTTGAGGAATTGGTTCTATTGAGTCAGAAGCCTTCCAAGCCCACTAAGCAATCACCTTAAGAGTCAGTGGCAGGGATCATTCCAGAAGTAGATGGGAGAGCTTCAAAGGCTTGCAAGTATACAGACTTCCTCAGAGGAACAGTCTTTGGACTTAGTTATCCCTCTATTTGAGGATCTCCAGATGTCTCCAAAGGAGATATCTTCCAGGGTGATCCTCCCCCTCATCGAAATATTGCGTCCTCAGTGACAGACTCTTCAGTGGAGTCTAGGTGTTTCTTCAATTTCTTCTGAGGGTCTCTTCAGTGGGAATATCTGAAGAGGACGTGGAAGAGCGGCAATCTTCGGACAGTATCTCTTACATCCACAGAGCTTGCTGTCTGGGTACAGAGGTTGGTGTATGCTCCAGGAAAGAAGGGGTCAAGGGGTGGGACTCTGGTAACAGAAGCCACCTGGGAATCGGAACCAGGGTCACACCCCACCCAGAGAGACCCACCTCTAAAGCCAGAGTCAAGGACAGGCTCCTAGCTGGCGCAGCCCAAAGTGGTAAGGTTGGCTCCCAATAAAAAACAGGGAAACGGGAGTCTATTCAAACCCTCTGGACTCAATGATGGAGGACCGATCCCACGGACCCATCCAATGGCACAGAGTCAGAGCCATGCCCGGAACCGAAGACAGATAGTCGGCCCCAAACCGCTGGCATCGACAGCTCTAAAGCCTCAGAGGAGGTCAGAGGAGGACTATATGTAGGAGTACGGGGGAGAACTCCCCTGCTCCAGGAGGGAGAGGGGGCTGAGAAGGAAGATTTGCAGCAATCAGAAGCTCATCCACTTACCTCACTATGTCAAGTTTGGAAAGACTCCTGGTGGAGCAGACAATGCAGAGGGAGATTCTTGCCTCTATAAATAGGGAGCTGACCCAAAAAGGGGTTGATTGACAGGGAATATCACGTCCTGGTGCATAAAAAGTCTCGGTCTTAGTCTTCAGCACTGAGGCAAGAAGGTTGGAGCTGCAAAGCAGTAAGATATCGGTACCAAAGTGGTAACTACAGATGCCGAGATGCAGACGCCAGAGTCATTACTGGTGTTGGTGTCGTGGTTGGTGTTGCTGGCACTGAGATAGTGGTTGGTACGGAGGACTTTGTCCGTTCAGAGACTTTTGGAAATTTTGATTTTGGTTCCGAAGAGGAACCAGCAGAAGGGTATTTATTTTTTTTTTTAGATGTCTGTGCCGATAGAGGCGTTTGCACAGAACGACTAGATTTTGAGCCAGAGGCCTTTGGAGACTGGTCGGCCCTGGACAACTCTTCTTCAAAGGGTGCCTTAAGGAGCCCTGGACAACTCTTCTTCAAAGGGTGCCTTAAGGAGCTCTTTAAGAATAGGCTTGTTTCTATGTTGTACCAGGGCTCTAGTACTGAAGCCCTGGCAGACGGAACATTATATAAACTAGATGCAGAGCACCCAAATAGTATACAAATTTATCATGACCCTGAGTATGGCATTTTCCTGCCGCACTCTTGGCACTGCTTGAAGCCAGTGGTAGATTCTGACTTATCTGCCATTACAGTATTAAAAAAAAGGCAGAAGTCCAGAGAAAAAGGAGAGAGAGAAAACAAATAACTCACAGACAGAAGAAAGGATCCTGCCAACGATGGTAGGAAATATTACCTATCGGTAGATTAAAAGAGAGGGGAAACTACCAACTACAGTAGGCAAGAAATACCAAGTGGTACTTAGTTAAGGGAACGAAATACTTGCACAAGAGTAGACAAAAGGTTTAGAAAATACTTCAGATAGCTAGAAATAAAACAGGAAGTTGGATAAAACTATATAATTTCAAAAATCTACATACCTGCAAGAGAGTCTGGCTGACTCATCTTTCTATCAGAGCGGCAAACGAGATCTGGGGTAATGTAGAGAGGGACATTCTGGGTAGACTATTAGTCTGAGTTTTTGGTTGGTGGAGCTACATAATGGCCAGATCAGTTCCAAGGATCAGAACTGTAACTCAGTCAAGAACAAATGAAGACTGACATCAGATAAACGTTTTTGGTTCCAGCAATCCAGTACCAGACGTCCTGGTAGATGTCCAGCATGTGCAAGATACTCTCTTCCCTTACTCTGACTGTTGAGAGAGAAGAATGTGATAGAGTCCCAGTTCAGAAGCTACCCTTGGGGAAAAAGGAAGGGCCATCTTTATGGGAAACTGTGTGCAGGAATAGTTACACACGAGGATGCACCTGGCCAAAACCATGGCTACCAAGAAAAGGGTTTTCCAGGAAAGTAATTTTAGAGTTCCAGGTACAGTGGATTCAAAAAAAGCCTCTGTTAACCTCAAAATAAACTCAAGTCTTAAGCGGTACAGACTTTTTACATGACTGATGAAGGACCCCTTTAAAACTTATTCTCCATATAGGACTAAGGGTGGTTTCAAGCAGGGTACACCTGAGAAAAAAGGTGCGCCTTGAATGACTGGGTAAGGAAGCTCCTTAAGACTTTCCAGCAGGTACTGCAGGACTTAAACGTGCACCACATGAAGACCTTCTCTTTGGCCAAATAAGATTTGCTTGTACTAGTTTTTCTGCATAATACATAATGTAGATAACCTATGAGCGTCTGTCTTTTAAAAGTATCAATCTATGAAGATCCACATAAAAACCTTGCAAACATCCCTCATTCCTGGGTCAACAGCACATGGTAGTGAGGGAGAAAGACTAGTCCCTTTTGGGCCTTCCAGAACAACAATGGGAAAGTACAGTTGTGTACACTTACCATAAATGTAGATGAGCGTATTTACTGTTGCAGTCATTACATTTGGGTAATCTGCTGGCAGGTTGCCCTTAGTCGGCCTGAATAACAAAGTCTTGGGTCCTACGTCGGTTGCAGTCTCCTCTTCCATGACGTCAGGTCGTCAGGGGTATAAAAAGTACAGTTGTGTACCTACCATAAATGTAGATGTTAGAGTGTATTCACTGTTGCAGTCATTACACTTGGGTTATCCTGCTGGCAGGCTACCCTCAGTCAGCCTGAATTCCAAAGTCCTGGTCCAGCGTCGCTTGCTGTCGCCTCTTCCCCGACGTCAGTGTGCCAGGGGTATACGAGATGCAGCAGATGCCATTTTCTTCAGTTTTTCTTGCCCCAGATGTCAGGTGCCCTCAAGAAGGTAGGCAATACATATTGCTTATAAAAACATACAGTAAAATAAAAACAATACCTTCATCTACAAGCAAATGCACCACATAGGTTGTATAGGATAGAGAAGTATAGATGTCCCAGCAAAGAAAGGGGGATGGCTGGTGGGTAACCTGGACTGCAACAGAATACACTCCAACATCTACATTTATGGTAGGTACACAACTGTACTATGTTCGTGTTTCACTGCTGCAGTCATTACACTTGGGATGAATCCCAAAGCTGAGGTAGGGCGGCTGGGTCTAAACAGGATTAGGAGTGGCTATGAGGCCCTGCAGAACTGCAGTGGCAAAGCCTGCTCTGAATTTAGAGTAAAGAGGCAAGTGATAATGCTTGGTAAAGGTGTGCACTGAACTCCAAGTTGCAGCCTCCAAAATTTCCTTGGTCAGTACTCCTCTGAGAAAGGCTGCTGAAGTGGCTGCTGCCCTGGTAGAATGTGGCCTAATATTCTTAGGCACTGACTTGCCATGCTGTGCATAGCAGAAACAAATACAGTGTCCTATCCATTTTTAAATAGTCTGCTTTGAGATAGCCTTTCCTTGTCATCCTGCAGCTTAAGCTACAAACAGTTGCTCAGTTTTTCTGAAAGCTTTTGTTTTGTCCAAGTAGAAGCATAGCTGCCTGTGTATGTCCAAAGAGTGCAGAAGGCTCTCCCCTTTATTCTGAGGATTTGGATAAAATGTTGGCAAATTAATGCTTTGATTAAGAGCCACACTGGATACTACCTTTGGCATAAATGTTGGGTTTGTCCTTAGAGAAACCCTGTCTGGATAAAAAATGATAAAAGGTTCCACTGCCATTAATGCCAGTAACTCAGACTCTTGTTGCTGAAGTTATTGCTAGGAGCAGAGCAGTTTTCCATGATAAAAATTTTGTGTCAGCTGTATTGGCTGGCTCAAAAGGAGGTAGTGTGGGCTTTTCTAAAACAAAGTTGAGGTCCCATGTAGGTATTGGTGCTCTCCTTGGGGTCTTATGTTTTTTGCCCCTCTGAGGTACTGTCTTAGCAGTGGATGAGAGAAGATAGGAGGTTCCGTATTGTAATGAGCTGAAATAGCAGAGGCATGGATCTTAATTGATGAGAAGGATAGGCCTTTGTCCAGCATCTCAGTTAGGTATTGTTAAATCTGAGGAATATTTGGAACAAGTGGTTCAAGTCCTTGTGCCTGGTTCCAAGCACAGAATCTCTTCCATTTTTCTGCATAAGATTTCCTTGTGCTGGGCCTCCTGGCTTCCAAAATGACATCCACAACAGCTTTAGAGAGAGGTGTGTTCTGAGTGGCTATATTATCCGCCATGCAGCCAGATTTAAGGTTCTGAGCTGGCTGTGCAGGATCTGATTGTTCTGTTGAGTCTGAAGATGAGGAATTAGAGGTAAAGTCCAGGCTGGGCCTTGAGACAAGCTCGTTAGGATTGGGTACCAGTACTGGCTTGGCAGTCTGGGGCAATCAAAATCATTTTTGGCTTCTCTTGTCTGACTTCAGGAGCACCTTGGGAAGGAGAGGCAGTGGTGGAAAGACAAACGGTTAGGGTTTTCCAGCTGAAAGATAGAGCATCCACTTTCCATGCTTGTGAGTGATAAGTCCTTGTGCAGAATCCCTGTAGTTGGTAGTTGTGAGGGGAGGCAAACAGATCTATGTCTGGACATCCCCATTTCCTTATGCAGACAACCTGTGGATTTAGTTTCCACTCGTGAGGGTTCATGAGGTTTCTGCTTAGTTCGTCTGCCAGAGTATTTTTCTTTCCTGGCAAGAATTGTGCCTGCAGATGTACTTGATAGGTCAGTGCTGTGTTCCACAAAGTCATGGCTTGCCTGCAGAGGGGGTAGGAATGTGTGCCCCTTTGCTTGTTTATGTACCACTTAACTGTAGTATTGTCAGTCATTAGTAATAGTTGTCCTGGATGTAGTAGGTCCTTGAAGGCTGTCAGGGCATTCTGTACAGCTAGCATCTCTTTTTGATTGATGTGAAGATGCATTTGGTCCGTGGGCCACGTGCCCTGAATACATTTTCCTGCCATGTGTGCCCCCCCCAGGCATAATCCGATGCATCTGTTAGTGTCGGCCTGGCTGTGGCTAAAGCAAAAGGCTGTCCCTTGTTGTAGTGACAGGCCTGTGCCCACCATCGAAACTCCTGTTGCAGGCAGGAAATAAGTTATTATTGTTTCCAGGCTGTGGCAATGTTGAGTCCAAACACTTTTTAGGTACCATTGTAGTTTCCTCATATGCAGTCTTGCATATGGAATTAGCAGGATGCAAGATGCCATGAAGCCCAAAGCCTGCAGAATTTTTCTTGCAGGTAGCTGGGTCTTTGTTGCCATCATTTGAAAGTAATGAGTCAGTTGCCTTTGCTTGTCTGGCGTGATATAAGCCATCTGGGCAGTTGTGTTTAAGCTTGCACCCAGGAATATTATCTCGAGAGGGCACTAGTTTTGATTTCTTTTAGTTTACTGTGTACGCTAGGCAAATTAGTCATTTTACAAACGCCAGATGTTTTAGTAGAATGTCCTTGCTCTCTGCTTGAATAAGGCAGTCGTCCAAGTAGGGATATATTTGAATTCCTTTTTGTCTGCAAAATGCAATTACTGGTGCCAGGCATTTTGCTAAGACCTTGGGCGCAGTAGATAAGCCAAAGGGAAGCGCAGAGAATTGGTAATGCATTGAGCCAGCTATGCATCTGAGGTATCTTCTGCAAGATTGTCTGATTGGGACATGCAGGTATGCCTCTGAGGTCCAAAGTAACTAGCCAAGCCTTCTTGCCCAGCATGGGTAGAAGTTGCTGCAGTGTCAACATTTTGAATTTTGGAACATCCAGGAAAGTATTTAGAATTGACAGGTCCAGTATTGGTCTCCAGGATTTGTCCTTTCTGGGTACCAAGAAAAGTCTTGAGTAAAATCCTTGGCCCCTGTTCTTGCTGTGGTACTTTTTGAATAGCTCTCATGTCCATAAGAGCAGAAATTTGTTTTTGTGCCTCTGCCCACTGGTTTTGTGGCAGGTCTGGCATGCCTTTTGGCCTTGCAACGGTGTGAAAGTGGAACCTGTAACCCTGAGAAACAATATTCAGTACCCATTTGTCCTGGGTGATAGTGCCAATTTTGTGAGAAAAGTGCTAGTTTTCACCCCAAGGGTGCTGTCAAAATTTAAGTGCTTGGCTTTTGTAGAGGGAAGTCATTGGGACGGTTTCCTATAAGGTTGCGATTTGTCTTCTCCGCCTTTGGGGGGCGGAAGCACCCCATTGTTTAGGTCTGTATGAGCCTTGGGGCTGAGATCTGCCTCTTGGGCGTCTGTATCTGCCTCTTTGTGGCCTGTCTGACACTGGAAAGGACCAATTTTTAGAAGACCAGCTCCTGCTAAATCTAGGTGGCTGAACCTGTAAGAAATCCTTTACTGTTTGCATTGATTTTGTTTTATCCTTCACTTTCTTTAACACCTCTTCTGCCTTAACACCAAACAAGGTATCATGCTGTAATGGAGCATCCAATAATTTTGCTTTAACATGATCATGTAAACTTTGTTCTTTTAACCAAGCATGCCTTTGAATGACAGAGCCTGTAACTGCGGTTCTGCAAGAAGCCTCTAATGAATCAAAACCACATTGCAGAGTATGCTTTCCCACTTGTTCAGCTGCATGCAATAAATCCTGCATTTCCTTTTTGTCAGGACAATCTGAGCTTGTAAGCATTCTCTATTTCAGCAAAGACATTAGGTATTGTTGATATTTAAGCATGTGAAACTGGCAGTTTAAAGCCCTTACAGCTAAAGTAGCAGAAGTGTAAACTTTTTTCCCCCATCTATCCAGAGCTCTAGAATCCCTATCAGAGGGAACAGGATTTTTTGCAGTGGAAGCCTTGACCCCTTTGGGACCCTGAGAAATTGTTTCAGGGTCAGCAGCAGGGTTTTTATAAAGACATTTATGAGAGTCTGGGACCCTGCAGTACCTATCTGGCTTGACTGGTGCAGGGGGTAAAGAATCAGGAGACAAACTGGATTAAAAAAAAACAACAACATCTAGTACAGGGGAGATAGAGGGGCCTATGCTGAGGCAGTAAAAGAAAATCTCTAAGCCTTTTCTTAGATTCCGAATAATCCTGGCTCTCCCAATGGAAATGCTCCCTCATGGTGTGCAGGGATTCCCCAAAAGAGTAATCCTCAGGAGGAGAGGCTGAAGGGATAGATTCTTCAGCATCAGAGTCCTCATAGGGAGGAAGAGAATATCCCTGTTCTGAAGAGGAATCAGAGGAAACAGAAACCTGGTGAGAGGAGTCAGTCAGTGTCTTGCCTAGGCCTTTTATCAGGAGAGGGATGGGAACCCCTGATCAAAGTAATTAGGTCTTCGGCCATTTTAAGCATCTGTTTCATTGGCATGATGACTGTCCAGGAGAATGCTGTACTTGTTTCTTTGTCTTTAATGGTGTTTTAGACTTTGCCTTGGCTGCTGAAGTGGACTTGACAGCAACATGTGTAGGTCTGAAAACACCCTCAGAAGCCGATGCCTGCTCAGCGGCTCCAGACCCATCTGAGGGAATAGTTTCCGTAGGCCCAATACCTTGAGTTCCCAGAGGCCTAGATGTCTCCACGTCGGAGGCGGCCTGTGGCTCTGAGGTAGCAGGTGTCAGGGGCTGCGAAAGCGCCTGAGAACTGGCGACTGGCCTAGAAGAGGCTTCGTCGGTTTTGGACCTCGGATGCCTGTCCTCTTCTTTGTCTTTGCGTTTTTTATGAATTCTGGTAGTCGGTTGTTCTGATGGCATTATGTAATTAAACCTTCGGCCAAAGTAATGTAAAGCAAAATCAAACAGACGCTTAACAGTGCGTTGGTTGAATCTAGCACAAAACTGACAACTAGTAACTTCGTGGTCAGGGCCTAGGCAAGGAATACAGTAAGAGTGAAAATCCTTGAGGTATTTGCTTCCCACAAGAAATACAATTGTTAACTTTTACTGACAACGGTCTGGAGCAAGAAAAAAAGTTTCCCCAACGGGGTACTTAGCTTTATTGAAGACTTCGGTTCTGAAATTCAATTTCGAAAATCTCAGTAGTCTGCCGACCAGCACTTGCTAACTGCTTTTGCTAACAGACGCTTAATAGTGCGTTGGTTGAATCTAGCACAAAACTGACAACTAGTAACATTGTGGTCAGGGCCTAGGCAAGGAATACAGTAAGAGTGAAAATCCTTGAGGTATTTGCTTCCCACAAGAAATACAATTGTTAACTTTTACTGACATCGGTCTGGAGCAAGAAAAAAAGTTTCCCCAACGGGGTACTTAGCTTTATTGAAGACTTCGGTTCTGAAATTCAATTTCGAAAATCTCAGTAGTCTGCCGACCAGCACTTGCTAACTGCTTTTGTTTCGGGCACCGCACAGCAAGAAAGAATGAAGAAAATGGCATGGGCTGCATCTTATACACCCCTGGCGCACTGACGTCAGGGAAGAGGCGATGGCAACAGACGCCGGACCAGGACTTTGGAATTCAGGCCGACTGAGGGTAGCCTGCCAGCAGGATAACCCAAGTGTAATGACTGCAACAGTGAAACACGATGAACCATCATGCAGAAGACGCCATTTTATTCAGTTTTCTTGCCCCAGATGTCAGGTGCCCCCAAATGGGGAGCAAACATAATTGCACTTTAAGAAACAAACTTTACCTTCAACTAAAAGCAAATACACCACAAAGGCTTTTGAGTATAGTGAAGGAAAGAAATGGTATACAAAGGGGGATGGTGGGTAACCCGGACTGCAACAGTGAATACACTCGAAAATCTACATTTATGGCAAGTGTACACAACTGTACTATGTTCTTCGTGTTTCACTGTTGCAGTCATTACATTTGGGTTGAATCCCAAATACATGGATGGGAGGATGGAAC
This sequence comes from Protopterus annectens, assembly GCF_019279795.1. Classification (NCBI taxonomy): domain Eukaryota; kingdom Metazoa; phylum Chordata; order Ceratodontiformes; family Protopteridae; genus Protopterus; species Protopterus annectens. Next base: position 1,547,801,922 of record NC_056745.1, on the reverse strand, counting down.
TACAAAGCATTAGGAACGACTATAAGGCTCTGCAGGACTGCAGTGGCAAAGCCTGCCCTGGATTTGGAGAAGAGGTAAATGATAATGCTTTGTGAAGGTATGAACAGAGCTCCAAGTAGCAACCTCTAGAATGTCTTTGGCTGGGACCCCTCTGAGAAAAGTTGCTGAAGTAGAGGCAGCCCTGGTGGAATGTGATCTGATCCCCATGGTGCAAATAGCAGAAACAAATGCAGTGGGCTTATCCATTTAGAAATAGTCTGCTTTGATATAGCCTTCCCCTCTGACCATGCAGCAAATGCTACCAGTAGTTGCTCCGACTTTTAGAGATTTGGTCCTATTTAAGTAGAATCTTAGTTGCCTGTGTACATCCAATAAATGCAGAATCCGCTCCCCCTTATTCTGCAGATTTGGGTAAAATGTTGGCAGGTGAATAGTCTGGTTAAGAGCCACACTGGATACCACCTTAGGCATAAAAAGGACTGGTCCCGAGGGACACCCTGTCTGGGTAAAATATAATGAAAGGCTCCACTGCCATGAAAACCTGTAGTTCTGAAACCCTTCTTGCTGAAGTGACTGCCAAAAGGAAAACTGTTTTCCAAGATAGAAATTTAATATCCGCAGTAGCTGCTGGCTCAAAAGGCGGCAGGGGGAGTTTTTCCAGCATAAAACTGAGGTCCCATGAAGGAGTTGGTGCGCTTCTGGGTGGCCTTAAACTTTTGGCCCCTCTAAGATACTGTTGAAACAGTAGATGAGAAAATAGGGGAAGCTCTGTGTTGTAATGAGCCGAGATGGCAGATGCATGGATTTTTTACTGAGAAAAAGTTAGGCCCTTGTCAAGCATCTCAGTCAAATATTGTAAAATCTGAGGAAAATTGGGCTTTGCTGTGTTTATTCCTTGTGCTTGGTTCCAAGCACATAATCTCTTCCATTTATCAGCACAAGATTTTCTAGTACTAGGCCTTCTGGCTTCCAAAATGACATCCATCACAGATTTACTGAGGTGTTTGAATAATTAGTTGATTAGCCATGCTGCAAGATTCAGAGTTTGGAACAGAGTGTGTAGAATTTGATAGTTCTGCTGAGACAGTAGATGAGGGTATTTGAGGCAAGTACCATGGAGGAAGGTGAGACATATTCCTTAGAAGTGGGTACCTGTGCTGGCGAGGCCAGTCCGGAGCAATTAGGATCATTTTAGGTTTTTCCTGACTTTTAGTAAGACCTTGGAGAGTAGAGGCAGATGGGGAAAGGCATAACTGAAGGATACAGCATCCACTTTCCATGCTTTTTTGTGATGAGTTCTTGTGCAGAATTTGTCCAAATGATAATTTTGGGGAGAGGTAAATAGAACAATGTCTGGGCTCCCCTATTTCTGTTAAAATGCTGAAGATTTGTGGATTCAGTTTCCATTTGTGTGAGTCCATAAGATTTCTGCTTAGGTCGTCTGCCAGAGTATTTTGCTTTCCTGGCAAGAACTGAGCTTGAAGATGTATTTGGTAAGTCAAGGCTGTGTTCCACAAAGCCATGGCTATTCTGCAAAGGGGGTAGGAATGTGTATCCCCCTGCTTGTTTATGTACCACACAACTGTGGTGGTGTCTGTCTATCAGTAGTTGTCCTGGATGAAGCAAGTCCTTGAAGGCTGTCAGAGCATTCTGAACAGCTAGCATCTCTTTCTGGTTGATATGCAGATGCATTTGGTTTGGGCTCCATTTGCCCTGAATGCATCTCCCTGCCTGGTGGGCCCCCCAAGCATAGTCTGATGCATCTGTAGTTAGGGTTTGGGTGGCAGTTGATAGAGTGAATGACAGTCCCTTGTTTTGGTGACATGTCTCTGCTCACCAAATAAACTCCCGTTGTAGGCAGGGAATGAGAGGAATCACTATTTCCAGGCTGTGACAATGTTGACTCCATAAACTTTTTAGGTACCATTGAAGTTTCCTCATATGCAGTCTTGCATACAGAATTAGTAGGATGCCATGAACCCCAAAGCCTGCAGAATTTGTCTTGCAGATTGGGTTTTTGTTGCCATTTGTTGGAAGTATGTTGTCAGTTGCCTTTGCTTGTCTGGCATGAGGTAAGCCATCTGGGCAGTTGTATTCAAGCTTGCACCCAGGAATGTAATTATTTGAGAGGGTACCAGTTGTGATTTCTTTTCGTTTATGGTGTACCCTAGGTATGTTAGAAGCCTTTTTACAAACGCCAGATGTTGAAGAGTGCCCCTGCCCTCTGCTTGAATGAGACAATCGTCCAGATAAGGATAAATATGAATGCTTCTTTGTCTGCAGAATGCAATTACTGGTGCCAAGCACTTTGGCTTATCTACTGCGCCCAGGGTCTTTACAAAGGGCAGTGCAAAGAATTGGTACTGCAAAAAAACTGCTTTGAAGCGGAGGTATCTTCTGCATGATTCCCTTACTGGGATATGCAAGTATGCCTCTTAAGTTTAGAGTTACTAACCAAGCCTTCCTGTCTAGCATAGGCAGTAGCTGTTATAAAGTCAGCATTTTGAATTTTGGAATGTCCAGGAACGTGTTCAGAATCGGTAAGTCCAGTACTGGACACCATGAATTGTCTTCTCTGGGTACCAGGAAAAGTCTTGAATACAAACCTTGTCCTTGTTCCTTTTCTGGCACGGGCTGAATAGCCCAAATATCCATGAGGGACATGACTTGTTTCTGGGCCTCTGCCCACTGGTTTTGTGGCAGATCTGGCCATCCGTTTGGAACTGGAAAAGTACGGAAATGAAATCTGTACCCCGGGATACTATGTTTAATACCCACTTGTCCTGGGTAATTAACTGCCAATTTTGAGCATGAAGTGCTAGTTTCCCCCCAAGAGGGCTTCCAAAAAAATAAGTGCTTGGTGCTGGTAGAGGAAAGTCATTGAGACTGCTTACTGTAGGGTTGTGCTTAGTTTCCTCCAGATTTGGAGGTGGAGGCACCCCACTGCTTTGATCTGTAAGAACCCTGTGATTGGAATCTGGAGCCTTTGGAGCACATGGATTTGCCCTGAGTGGCTCTGCTGGAAAAAGGAAAGGACCAATTTTTAGTAGGCTAGTGCCTACTGAACCTGGGCGGCTGCACTTGCAAGAAATCTTTTACAGTTTGCATAGATTTAGCTTTGTCTTCCATTTCTTTAAAACCTCTTCTGCCTTATTACCAAACAGAGTATCATGCGGCAAAGGGGCATCCAACAGTTTAGCTTTAACATGATCAAGCAGATTTTGCTCCTTAAGCCAAGCATGCATTCTAATCACAGATCCTGTAATGGCGGCCCTACAAGAGGCCTCCAAGGAATCAAAACCACATTGCAAAGTATGCATTTAAACCGGTTCTGCTGAATGCAATAATTCCTGTAACTATTTTCCACACAATCAGAAATCATTTTGCGTTTCAGTAAACCCATAACATGCTGTTGATATTTAAGCATATGAAACTGGCAGTTTAAGGCCCTGATTGGCAAGGTTGCAGACGTATAAAACCTTCTTTCCCCATCTATCCAGCGCCCTGGAATCTCAATCAGAAGAGGTAGGATTTTTGGCTGTAGAGGCCTTTACACCCTTGGGACTCTTGAGAAATGGTCTCAGGATCAGCAGCAGGATTTTTGAAAAGAAATTTGTGGGAGTCAGGAACCCTGTAATATCGGTCTGGCTTACTAGGAGCCGGAGGCAGGGAATCCGGAGCCATGCTTGATTCCGAAAACACATCAACAATGTCTAATACAGGAGGTATTGCCAAAGGCTTATGCTGAGGAAGAAGGAGGAAATCCCCAAGCCTCTTTTTTTTTGATTCAGAGAAGTCCTGACTTTCCCCAGTGGAAATGTTCCCTTAAAGTATGCAAAGTCTCTCCAAAAGAGTCCCTCAGGAGGAGATGCAGATGGGATGGATTCCTCTGCATCAGAATCCTCATAGGGTGGAATAGAAAATTCCTGATCAGAAGAGAATCAGAAGAAATGGAAACCTGATCTGAAGATTCATAATCAGTGTCTTGCCTAGGCCTCTTAGCAGGGGGGGTGGTGGATTGGGAACCCCTGATCAAGGTAATTAAATCCTCAGACATTTTGATCACCTGTTTTTTAGGCATAGGGGCCTGAGCACGTGGCTCATGCGTTGGTTTTTTAGACAGGTGTTTTTGACCTTGTTTTTGTTGCTGGCGTCTGTTTAATATAAAATAGATGAGGCCTGAAAACACCCTCAGAAGCCGGTGCCTGCTCACTGGCTCTGGACCCATCCAAGGGAGAGACATCCGTGGGTTCAATACTCTGAGAATCTCGCTGCATACTGGACTCCAAATGGGTCCTGGTAGAGGCCTGCGACTCAAAGTAGCGGGTATGAGGGGCTGCAAAAGCATCTCACCGAGTACCGGCGACTGGCTTAGGAGAGGCTTAGTCTGTTTTGGACCTCGGCGGTCTCTCTCTCTCTCTGCATTTTTTATGAACTCTGGTAGTCGGATTGCTAACCGACATTTCAGGATAATTAAATCTTGAACCAAAATATTTAGAAGCAAAAATATACAGACACTTAATAGTGCGTTGGTTAAATCTAGCACAAAACCCACAGCAAGGCATGTTGTGATCAGGGCCTAGGCAAGGAATACAGTACAAATGAAAATCCGTAAGAGGTATTTGCTTCCCCCAAGTAATGCAATTATTGACTTACTGACATCGGTAAGGAGCAAGAAAAAGTTTCCCCAACGGGGTACTTGGCTTTATTTGAAGACTTCGGTTCTGAAACTCGAATACGAAAATTTCAGAAGTCAGCCGGCCGGCACTTGCGAACTGCTTCTGCTTTGGGCACTGCGCGACAAGAAAGATTGAATAAAATGGTTTCGGCTGCATGTTTTATACCCCTGACTACCGATGTCATGGAAGAGGAGACAGCAACTGACGCAGGACCCAAGACTGTTATTCAGGGCAACCTGCCAGCAGATAACCCAAATGTAATGATTGCAACATTGAAACACAAAACTTCCAAGTTTGTTGGGTTATTTACTTTTGGCTTATTAAATGGGTTAATGGGCAGTGCAAAACACTTTTAGCCATTACCCAGGCCAAAAAGACAAGACTAAAAACAAATGGACATAGGAATTTGCACAAACAAATGCAGTATGCCATACAACATTGGAAATGCAAAGTGTGCCACTGCATAAAAATAAATGTAGGTACAGAATACATCATCATGGGCTAGATGACGGCAGTGGGAGAGACCTGGGTGTACTTCAGCCAAGTCCTCCCAGAATCTGAGTAAGGGGGGGGGGGGGTTGAAGACAAATGAAGCAACAACTCGGATGGAACGTTATGGTAAGAACACACTTTTTTTTAGCTGAAGTTGTCTTCATTTGGTATTCAACCTTGGGGAGAGTCCTAGCTACATAAACCCTGAGTGGCTCTCATGGAACTATATTCCGGAGCATGGCAGAGCCAAAGGAGGCCCTGCTCTAGGAACAGATATCAAATTTGTAATGGGATATGAAGGTGGGAGATGAATACCAAGTAGCTGCTGAACAAATGTCATCGACTGACATTCTGGACAAAAAGACCGCAGAAGTGAATACAGACCTAGTGGAATAGGCCTTGATCTGCTTTGGTAGAGTAATTCCTTTATTAGAATACGTCAGTGCAATACACTTAAAGATCCAATTTAGTTGAAGTCACTTTAGTGATAGGTCTTCCTAACCTGGAACTAGCAGTGGAGACAAAGTTGGTACGATTTTCTGAATTTTTTTTGTCCTACCCAAGTAAAAATGTAGCTGTCTGAACATAAAGTAGATGAAGCTTGCACTCTGTTTCGGAAATTAGGGAAGACTGGCAGAGACTTGGTTGATGTTGGCCTCTGAAGCAACCTTGGGCATAAAGGAAGGATTAGTGGAGAGTTACTCTGTCCGCGCGGAAAACAAGACAAGGGGGGTTTTTAATGGATAAGGCGTGAGCTTACAAAACCCTCTTAGCAGATGTGATGGTCACTAAGAAGGCATTCTTCCAAGACAAAGATTGTAAAATCAGCTGTGGCAGCCATTTCATAGGGAGCAAATACCAGAGCTTGTAACACCAAAGTGAGGTCCTAAGGGGGTATAGGATCATTGACGGAAGGCCGAAGTAGAAAGCTGCCCCTCAAAAATGCCATACACATTTTCACAGACACCAAAGATTTGGAGTATTCACCAATATGGAAATTCTAGATGGCCTCCAAGTGCACCTTGACTGTGGAAAAACTAGCTCCACTGTTAAAGATGTGAGCCAAGAAATCTAGAATAGCTTGGATGGGGATTTGTGAAAGGGTCTAACTGATGCTATCACTTCCAAATAGAAAATCTATTCCATTTTCTGGAATACATTTTCCTGGTTGGAGGCTTATGAGCCCAGGAGTTCTAGCCATCAATGAAGTGCAGTAGCCAAGCAGTTAACTGCAGGCTGAGAAGAACTGGATGTTGATTGCCCAAAGGGTGAGACAAAAGATCCAAAATAGGATCGAAAGTCCAAGGAAGACACAAGGTGAGACCACATGATGGGGAAACAAACTTGACGCCAGAACAGGGCAATAAGGATGACTCTGACTTAGCACTTCAACCTCTGAGCTTTCTGGAAAAATTTGGGTATTAGAGAAAGAGGAGGACAGGCATAAAGAAGACTGGAGGGCCAAGCATGGATCAGAGCATCTCTGGGGGACTCCTACGGAGTGGGGATCAGGGCAAAATACTCGCTGCAAGGTTGACCCCATTTCTGAAAGATCATGTTTGCCACTGAAGGGTTGATAGACCAATTGTGAAGCATCAGAATGGTTCTGCCAAGCTTTTCCACTAGAATGTTTGATTTCTCCAGAATGTGCATTGCTACAAGAAAGCGGTTGGAAGAGATAGTCCCCTCCCACAATCTCATGGCTTTTCAACATAAGGGGATAAATACTTTTCTTCCCTGCTTGATGATGTATCAGACAGATATGTTGTCTATCTAGATGGCAACTGTCCCAGTGGGAAGAGAGGCATGAAGAGCTTGCAATGCTAAAAGGACCACTCTCATCTTCAAGACATTTACATGCAAATTGGTCTCTAGAAGGGAGCAGATGCCTTGGAGTGTCTGACATGGCCAATGCCCCCCCCCCCCAAAAGCTGGGAGGCATCCGTGGTCATCATTGCCTGGAATGAATGGTCATCCTAAGTACAGATCCTGAGAGAGACTCCTTGCAGACTCTAGTTTTACAGGATAGTCCATAGGTAACTCGAGAAAGGCCCATTGGACTGTTAAGGTTTACTGAATACTTGTGAAGGCGAGCCATTGGTAGAAGGTTATGGTAGCCACCACTGACCCAAACTTTCAGAGAATGAGAAAAGTGGGATGATCGGAAAAAATCTGAATTAGGTGTAGCTGAAGGGACTGAATTCTGTCCTGGGGAAGGTCATGCACTGATTTGTGGCCAGTCAAGCCCCTATAAAGTCTATGATCTGGAATGGATCCAGTTTGGACTTTACTTTCACTCTTGCTTAAGCTTTAGTTTGGTTGCTGTAGTCGTTCTGTTAGCTGATGTTGGAGAAAGAGTAAATGTAGTTGGAGGTGCCAGATATCACACACAGACTCCCACGACCACTGTTTTACCTAGGTAGGGAGCACAACTATAAGGCCTGCTCCATTTGTCAATCTTTCATGCCCAAGACCCTACGTAGCCATCTGGCAACATTAAATCTGTATTTAGAAAATCAAAGGCTTAAACGCCTTACGCTTAGTCTGGATCCAGAGTTGGCTGCCCAAGCCGAATCTAGGAAGGCAGCCAAGGTCTGCAGGCCTTCTCCAGATGATAATCCACCATCGGATGTCCCACCAACTACCGTTCAAGGGACTGAGGGACATTGGATTCCTCTAACTCGGACAGTTCCTCTGGAAGAGGCAGTGTCAGTAGCCATGGACAGCACGTCTGCGGAGATGATCCAGACGCTGTCCACAACAGACAGAGGGAACCATTGCTTGATCGGCCGATCGAGACCTCTCCTTCTCAGGCCTCTGTTTCCCTACCAATCCTGACGCCCACTCCTACCAAAAGAAAACAAAAGCGAAACACCTGAGCCCGATGCCTCAGATTGGGAGTCCTTCACTTCTTTAAGGCAGGCCTTTATGGCACTTAGGCCTACAGTCGAAGAGCTTGCACCGTCTGAGGGAATCCCGAGTACCATTTTGTGGTGTTTAACTCTGCGTCTATAAAAATGATATGCTGAGATGGCAATAAGGCAGATTTTTTGTTATTTACTGATATACCCAGCAAAGCACAAAAATCTAGTGTATTGTCTTGTCTGAATGAGTAGATGCTTGGTGGCAGTTAGGAGCCAGTCATCCTGACATGGAAACAACTGTAATCCTAAGCGCCTCAGACGAGCCCAGACTAATGCCATGCATTTGAACACTCTGGAGGTTGTAGTGAAGCCAAAGGGCAGAGCTCGAAATTGGAAGAATGGCTCCCAGCCGAAGGCTCAAATGACTCATGAACTGCCTTTCCATTTTTATATGGTAGTACGAGTCCTGAAGATCTATTGAGCACACACAATTGTCTTTCCCTAAAAAGGAAGTATTAACTGTAGTGTGACCATCTGGAACTATATCTTTTGTATGGATTTGTTTAAATGGCTGAGATCCAGAATGGGTATCCAGTCCCATTTTCTTTGGAACTAAAAAGAACCCTGATTAAATTTTGGATCCTTCTTGGCCACCAGGAACTGGTTGGGGGACTCTGAAGCAACTTTTGAATTTCTAAGGTTGCTTGGTCACTGACTGGATGGAACATACAGGATCCTTTTCTGATGGTGGTGGCGGTATTAAAAAGGGGATTGAATAGCCTCTGGATATAATGCTTTGTACCCACCCATTTCTTGCTATTTGTAGCCAGGTTTGAGGATACAAAGACAAGCAACCCCTGACTGCCTCCAGAGGAGGGCAGACTGGTCTTCTTTCAGGAGCACTAGAAGGCTTACCAAGGAAAGATTCACAGTCAGTGATGTTGCAGATCCCCTCTGCCGCATGGTCAGCGTCTTCCATTTGTACCACCTCCTCTACCCCAGAGGAAGGTTCACCATGTGTGTGTGTGCTGGAAACCCCTGTCGGAATCGCATCTTTCCTCCCTTTTGACCCTTGGGATAGGGTTTAGGTGTGGAAAGACCGACTGTGACGGCAGTCTTTCCTTGCTGCGCACACCTGGTTAGAGCTTCTTTGACTCTCGGCCCGAATAAGGATGAGCCACCAAACAGGGTATTAATAAAGGATGACTTGAAAGGTTCTGCAAAACTACACAAGCACATCCAGGAATATCACCAAAGGGCAATTCCAGAACCCTCTGACCTACTCGCCAGATCAACACTAGTCTCGTGCAGGAGTTAACCGAATTGAGGGTGGCAAGCTGTGAAGATACCTTATATGCTACCCCTGCAGCTACTGTCCCTGTACAGTATCTCCCAGCTCTTTCATGAGATCTCTTTGTAATCTTATGAAATGAGTTATGTAATTCAGTGACCTAAGTGTAACAGCCGCTGAACAGAACATGCGCTTTCATTAAATATCCATTGTATGAGACTCCTTGTTCGGGGGATGGACAGATGTGGAAGTCTATGACCATTCCTTTTTGGTAGCCGCCGCCAAAGCATCTACGGGAACTCCTTTTGTTGGAAAAGTTTAGTCTTAAGGGGCACTAATAAATTTGTTGGACCTCCTGAAGTTA